>NW_027279036.1:0-107713 GCF_046629955.1 Centroberyx affinis | reverse complement strand
CACTCCTCCCACTCTTGTCTCGGTGACGTCGTTGCGCTCGTCTTAAGCAGCTTTAATGCTTTATTTCTCAGAAACAGCCTGAAGATTGAACTCGGCTCGCTGCCTCGGGCCTGCGGGGGGTGGGGGGGGGTCGGGGTGCTGGGCCCTCAGGAGGAACAAAGCGGTGATTGAGACCCGCTGGTTCACGTGGCCGCCCGGTCGGACTCCTGACGCTCGCTCAGCCTCAGCCTCAGCCTCAGCCTCTGTCTCTGGGCAAAGACAGAGCGTTTATACACTTTCATGAACTGTTGCTGCTTGAGGATGAGCCGGATCTCCCTCTTTGTGCCTGTCTGACCTTTTCTTTTTGTTTCTTCAAAGGACGAGGTTGAACGCTCAGTGTCGATTTTTCATTTTCTTTACTGGGTTGGAAGAGTGTCCAACCCAAACTCATTGAGACCCCGTAGATTTGATGAATCCAAACTTCAGAGTGAAATCCAATCTGTCTCCTGAACAGCAGCAGAGAAAGCTGGACTCACCGACGTTAGATCCTTTCCTCTCTCGTCTCTTTGGTTTCCTTTGGTATAAACAGTGTTGTAATCACATTACATTTGTCTGTAACGCAGTAATGTAACGCGTTATGGTTCCTAAATTCAGTAATCACATTACAGTTACTAATCAAACAATTATGTTGTTACTTGCGTCACGTAAGTTCTTCAATTATCTGCAGGATCTGGGATCTGCAGGATTATCTGGGCGGATAGAAAAAAATCATCAAACTTGCGCAACAACCTCTGACCTCTCGTGTGACTTTGGCTAGAGACAGTTCGTGCGGGAGATAGGACAAAAATGGCAGGGCGGTCTACATCTTTTGAGGGGTGGAGATATGCACATTACTTCCAATTTGTTGCGCGAAAGGACAAGAATGTGACAGTAAAGTGCAATTAATATTTGTACTAGGCGGTGAAGAGAAAGGAAGAAGAGAAAAGAAAAAACAAAACAAAAACAAAGACATGTATACAACTATCCCCATAACCCACTCCCCTCCCACCTTCCCGGGACTTTACATCTTGTCACACCAAAGGGGGCTATCAATATTGTACAACTGATCAGTTTGAGTTATCAATGTATTGGAGACCATTGACTCTTTCTTCAGTCCATCCGCGATCGCTGTATAATGACCCCATTGCCCTAACCGTCGTTCCAGCTCTCCCTGTTTTTGTCGTGTCAATTGTAGGTTTTCCAGCTCAGTTTCTTACAGAATTTATACAGTAGAGTCTATGGGTGCATCCCAAGTCTCTTATTTGATATTTCCTCGCTCCTCGATCCTCGCTTGAACCGGAAGTCGTTCTGGTCCGTCATTTTGAAGGTCGTCCCAAAGCTCTTATTTCTGCTCCGAGGAGCGAGGAGGGAGGAGGGAGGAGCGAGGAGGGATCTCTGAGGAGCTATGAGCGAGGAGACACGAGAGCAGCCTTTCAGCTGAACGCCATGACGTCAATTACTCCGCCCCTACATCTGGCAAATTTGAACGAGATGGCAGAGAAACAGTACGAGTGTAAATGCCCGTTATTTTATGCTTTTTCATATATAATGTTAATGAAAGAACATTGGGAACCTAAATTAGGTTTATTTCATCCACAACCCGTTTTGTCATGCAGAAACGGACGTCGCTTCACATGACGCTTCAGAGGAAAGGACGTCTCATTTCTCTAAAAACATATTTCCTTGTTTCCTCTCTCCTCGCATGTGAGGGAAACGTGGATGCAATTTAAGAGACTTGGGATGCACCCTGTTTCTTCTGTTTTCTATCAAGCAGCTCCGTTATGAGCAAAGCTTCCTGTTCTTCTGCCTTTGCCGCCATGTTGACGCTCAGAACAAACCAACACACACACATCTATCAGCAATAATTCTGTTTTCTGATGGATCGGTTGGGACCCGACACAAACAAAACACAACGACATTTCACAAAACACGACATTTCAGAAAACACAACATCTCACAAAACACAACGACATCTCACAAAACACGACGACATTTCACAAAACACAACGACATTTCACAAAACACAACGACATTTCACAAAACACGACATTTCACAAAACACATTTCACAAAACACGACGACATTTCACAAAACACGACGACATTTCACAAAACACGACGACATTTCACAAAACACAACATTTCACAAAACACAACGACATTTCACAAAACACATTTCAAATAACACGACATTTCACAAAACACAACATTTCACAAAACACAACATTTCACAAAACACAACGATATTTCAGAAAACACGACATTTTACAAAACACGACATTTCAGAAAACACAACATTTCACAAAACACAACGACATTTCAGAAAACACGATGACATTTCACAAAATACGACATTTCAGAAAACACAACATTTCACAAAACACGACGACATTTCACAAAACACGACATCTCACAAAACACAATGACATTTCACAAAATACAACATTTCACAAAACACAACGACATTTCACAAAACACAACATTTCACAAAACACATTATTTCAGAAAACACAACAACATTTCCCGAGCCACCAGGTATTTCCCTGACTAAGAGCAAACAGCGAACCAGAGCAGCTGTGTTGTTGTTGTAATCCCTCGCTCAGCCACAAGAGACCCGCTGTCAACGGTGATCACAGATTAGCTCTGTAACCATACAGTAAGAGGGCAGGCCATTAGTGTACAGTACAGTTTATCTCCCTCTTTGAAAGGAACTGTTTTGAGAACCTGAGACCCGCCTCTTGTCCCTTTGGCCCCCGTCCTGTCAACGCTCAGACTGACAGGGTGAAACCCGGTCTGCGAAATGTATCGCCGACGTACACATCTGACATTCAGAGGGACACAAAGCGGCTCTGATATCATGTGTCTTTGTTCCGAGGGTGAGAACCGCATTGTCGGCTCCGTGTTCGTACATGGGCCGCATTGTGGAGGGTACAGTATGGGGGCGTTTGGTTTCCTGTGTACAGTGACAGGTGACAGCACAGGATCAGGTTCATCGATGGTGAAAAGGGTCTTGGTCTATAGAGCCAGGGTAAATAGATCATACAGTTTTACAGTGTGTGTGTGTGTGTGTGTGTGTGTGTGTGTGTGTGGAGAGGGGGTCCTAAATCTGGGGAATCCTCCGTTTTATCAGGAGAGCACAAACAAAGGTATTTAACGCAATAATCCATGACATTTTCATATAAATATTTATCAGTTTTGCTACTGTCTTCGATTGCTCTAACTCAACAGTGACCCAACCTATATCCGGTCCATAAATCTTCTCCACTGTCTGTTCTAAACAGCCGGTGTCTGGTCGCTCTTTCCTGGGAAAAAATCCTCTGCCGCACAGGAAGTGATGCGTTTTACGTTTCCGGTTTGTTTGGAATAAACAGAAGAAGAAGAAGAACTGGGTAGTTAGCATGAGCAGTGATAGCCACCATGGCTGAACAGACAGAGAAAAGAGAAACTCAAACTGCAGCAACAGGAAAAATCCAAGCTCCGCCCCCCACACTGTTTGATTGACAGGTGATCTGTGGGAAGTGCAGTGAGGCTGAAAGGACAAAGATGGAGACTGAATTTTTAAAAAGGAGAGATGCAGTGTAAAAAGCATCAAATTAAAAATCAACAACAAAAATATCTCTGCCTTTTCCTCTTTTGTCTCACATGATCTTTCCTGGGTTACAAAAATATTGTCTGGGCACTGCAGCTCTGACCCTTGCTCTCCTTACTATTGGCTGTAGTTTTGGTAATCTAGGAATTGGGATTTTGGATCTTAGGCTACTGTTGTGCTTATTGTAAGTAGCACCAGATAAGAGCCAGGGCTTGGGTCACTGATGAACTGAACTGAGAATGCATGGGAAATTCCAGCTCAGCTCCTGCAGTGTGAATGTGAAAGTCTCCCAGCTGTAAGGAAACAGAATGTGAATTTAATTGAATTGGAATGACAGGAGACAGAACTGAATTCCATTAAATTCCATGAAATTCCACTTCTAAGAGAGTTTGTCTCGACTCTAAACATTATAAATCAAAACATTATGAATCTAATGAAAAACAGTTCAACAAATCAAACACATTCAGTCAGATTACCATTACATGTTCTGCATCAAACACCACCTGAAAGGTTCCTTTAACATTTTATGATATTCAGTATTGATAATATATAACGCTATGTGGAATCTCAGATATGTGGGAAGAAAAACAAAAAAAAAACATGGAAGTTCACACGATTTCATGTTAATTCCAATTCAATCCCAATTCGGTTTCCTGTAGGTTTTTTTTCAAATTTCAATTCCAATTCCTCAGTTGAACTGGAATTGATGAGTTAATTCATGAATCGACCCCAAACCCTGATAGGAGCAACAGCTAAATGTCTAAAAAAGTAAAATGAAATTTGCCATTATACAGATTCTGCATCTACCCAGGAGGAAGCACCGATCAACACACACACGTCTATTATAACTGATAGCTGATTTTTTTTGGGGCGGGACCGGTATGTGATATCATATCATGGGGCCCACGGACACTGATACACCCATCCACCACAATCCCCTTTCTAAGAACGTGTGAAATTCTGGTCTCGGTTTACTAGAATCCCCGCGGGGCAGCAACTTGAAACTTGGGTCCTTTTGTTCATCCAAAACAGGGTTAAGAGAGCTGTTGTGTCCCAGTGCATACAGTAGGCAGAGAGATCAGTGTGATAGTGTGGAAAAGTACAGTAAAATTAGGCAAAGAATGACGGGGGGGGGGGGGGGGGGGTTGACAAGGGCGGGGTGGCTGATGGAAAATGGAAAAATGATATTTGTAAGGAGCGTTCAAGTGATCTGTTGGCCTGATTATGTCTGGGATGGAAAACTAGACATAAGACATGATCCAAGCTAACTCCGGCTGGGACAAACCACAAATCTGAGCTACGGTTTTTCATCCAGTGAATCCTTAAATTACCAACGTCATTCCCCCCATGTTCTTTTTTTTTCTTTTCTTTTTTTTTTTTTTTAATTCTTTCCATAGGTCTTCCTTACGGCTGGGAGGAGGCCTACACTGCAGACGGGGTGAAATACTACATCAAGTAAGAGAAGGCATGAACGCTCAGGATAGGAATCTGACAAACGTCTTTCCAAACCGCGCTCAGAAAAATTTCCATGAGTGATTAGAATATGCCGACGTTGTGAGAATTCAGTAAAATATGCAGAGATGAACATGGAGAGGCGTCTGAAAAAAGCCCTGGGGCCGAAACCTCAATAAAGTCATCATCTGGGAGCTATATTTTGCAGTGTGCAGACTCTATTTTTCTATTTATTTAGCTTTTCTTCTATA
The DNA here is from genome assembly GCF_046629955.1 of Centroberyx affinis. Taxonomy (NCBI): domain Eukaryota; kingdom Metazoa; phylum Chordata; class Actinopteri; order Beryciformes; family Berycidae; genus Centroberyx; species Centroberyx affinis. The sequence continues at coordinate 102,404 of NW_027279036.1, read as the reverse complement.
GGCTTTTATACAGCAGCCACATCATTCCATCACAGCTTCAGTAACTGCAAGACAAAGCAGTGGTGTTGGAAGTAACTAATTACATTTATTCACGTTACTGTAATTGAGTAGCTTGTTGAGTGGCTACCTTTGTGTACTTTTTTTTTTGGAGTATTTTTCTGAAGTATTGTACTTAAATCCCATCCATCACAGAACAGATTGTGTGTCTCTCCATCAGCAACAGAAACTGGATCAACATAAACTGACAAACAGTGGATCCATTCACAGTGAGAAGAGGAATCTGACTTTAGTTTGTTTAATAATAATAATAATAAACTTTATTTATAGGGCACTTTTCATACAAACAATGCAGTTCAAAGTGCTTTACATAAAAAAATGCTTGATATTAAAAGAAATACAAATTGAAAACATACAAATTAAAACAAGGGTAAATGGAAAGGAGTAGTAATAAATAGATCAGTAGATGGTAAAAGGGACAGTAAAAACAGAAACTGGTAAAAACGATATAATATGTAAAAAAAAAAAAAAAAAAAGTAAAAATAGAATGCGTTCAATTAAGCCAAGTTAAATAAATAGGTTTTTAGCTGTCGTTTAAAAATGTTCACTGAGCTCGGATCTCTTATGGCGTTAGGTATGGTATTCCATAATTTTGGAGCATAGTTAAAAAAAAGTTTCTGCACTTTATTTTGTCAGACACTTTTTACTATTACTGAAGTAGATTTTGACACCAGAACTTTTGCTTCTACTTAAGTCAAATATCAGCAAAGTAACAGTACTTGTACTTGAGTAGGACGTTCCAGTACTCGTTCCACCACTGTTGAAAGCTTCAGAGGAGATAATAGCCAGCTGACTGTCAAAGGTCACGGCAGGACTGGAAGGAAGCGCTTTTCAGAAAGTCTGCAGACCAAAAGGGATTTCAAGGGTCGCGAACCTGTTTGCTTGAGTTATGCGCTTGAGGTAATCATTAACTTTGAGTGAGTTGTCTGTTTTGTGTTTTCTTTGACCTGTGTGGCAGTCACGTGACCCAGACGACGTCGTGGACCCACCCTGTGACCAGCACCCCCCCGGGGCCGCCGCCGCCTCCGGAGAGGGAGACGGAAGGGAAGAGGGAGGAAGAGGCGGAGAGGAAGACGAGCCCGTCGGTGGAGACGGAGATGTAGGCCGGAGGTTCGCTCGGTCAAACCTGCAAGGTTTGAACCTGCAAATCTTCTCTCCTGTCACCTCATAGCATCGTAGTTTTTGGGGTAAAATGAGGGTTTAAAGGCCTGTAAATACAAACAGTGACTCTGGGTTTGACTGGATCCAAAGCTTCAGGCCTGTGGAGAAAGTGTTTCCTGAGGCCCCTGCTCCCTTTCCCGGCCTCTGTTGAGCCATAGCGAAGGATGGATCAAGACTCAACAGACAGAGAAAAAACAGCAACCAGAGGGAGAATTAAATGAAGCAACACTGAGGGAAGACTACAACCATAGACAGCAAAAAAACAAGATGGACGTAGTGAGGGTGACATCATCCACAGGTTTCCGAAGGGCCGTTTTGAAGCCAAAAGATTGGGTTTTTTTTCCATTTTTTTTTTGCACAATAAAACAAAGCAGCAAAAACACAACAACAAAAGAGAAGAAGCAAATTGTGCAGGTGAGATTTAGAAAACCCCTAGAGGCTTATAGAGGGAATCTCACCTCAATACGCATTATAAGCAAATACAAAAATCATGTAATCCAACAAAAATAAGCAAACAAGCAACCATAAGATCAAAAAGCAAACATCAAGTAGGCAGGATAAAACAAGCAAAGACATAAAATAATGAAACCCAACCACCCTACTGAAACCTCTTGTCAATAAAATTTATTGACTTTTTTAATCAGGCGTTGGGTTGTGGTCCATTGACTTCATGGAGTTGGGCGGTTTGGAGTCTTTTTGGAGCCGGACTCTAGCGGCCTCCACCCAATTCCTATTGGCTTCAAAATTCACCCTGGTTTTGGCCGCTTGGGTGCAACACACTCTCAGTGAAAAAGTTGTCCAATCTTTAGTAGTGAATCATATTAAAGTAATAATCTGTGACATCTCCATTTTACTCTCTATCCCCAATTGATATAACTCAACAGTGATCAAACCTATATCCAGTTCATAAAGCTTTTCCATTGTTGCTGAACAGCCAGTAGCTCTTTCCTGGAAAAATCCTCTGCTGCACAAGAAGTGATTTGGCGTGATGCATTTTATGTTTCTGTCCTTTAGCTGTTTGAAGTTAGCGAATGCTAACCTTTCTTCTCCACTAAAGGTAGGCTAAGCAAGGTTAGTTATAGCATTTAAGGGGCTATTTTAAGTTAAAGGAACGTGTTTGATGATGCTTACCTGCTAGGTGCTAATATGCTGATTTTGACCAGAAGAGCTAGAGAGAGAAGTACAGTCTGTGATAAAGCTACGTTAGCCTCGTCGCTAACAGCAGCTTTCAGTTGAGTTTGCGAACAAGCAAGTGTGACAGACCATGGACACTTTACGGCCTTAATGTCCAGACTTTCCTTGTCATCATACCATCTAACCCTCGCCATTTTATGCTGTGCTAGCCAAATTACCATGACAAACAGTGGAAGGACCGTTCTACCCATTCAAGTTCTGTGGTTGCACCTCGTCTCCCCTCATGATTACAAATGGGGAAATTTCAACTCGGAAAGCGTTCCAACTTTAGAGCGTCTTTAGAGTCTCGTCTCTCTTTTCATCACAATACGAGTCGCTTCATAGCCCCATTCTGTCTCTCTCTCTCTCTCTCCTCTGTACTTCTTCCCTTCCCAGCCTATTACTCCGGCTCCAACCTTTGAAGCCGGCCACAGAAACAGTAGGTATGTTTTTCTTGTCAGCGGCAGGAAAGGTCTCTCAGTGGATGAAGTGCATTTATCTGCTCTTTCATCTGGAGGGAGGGGGGAAACGCTGAAACACTCTCCGCCGCGCCAAGTGCTCCTTTTAATGCTATTCTGAGAAGGTCTGCATTCCTGTGCCCGAATTGTCTTCAGCTCCACAATGGAGCCCAGAGTTTGCTGCTACAAGCTTAACCAAACTAACAAGACTTTATTTTCCCCTCTCAGCTTCCCACCGCAGCGGGCCAAGAGAGAAAGACTGGAGGTAAACAACAGGGGATGAACAGATGACAGGTTTCCCATCTGACAGATAAGATAAGAAACTCAAGCGAAGGAGGTTCCTCATGTTGGGACGCTGGCCAGGGAATAGAACAAAATAAACATGGGGAACAAAGTTAAGGTGGACGCCACAATAGAAGAGGGAACTACTGATCTCCAACAACGTTCGCTGTTGTCTGACAAAAAATATGAATCTGCAAAAAGTTATTTTTTATGAATAAAAGCTGCCCATGTAGCACTGACATTAAACAACTTAAGACTTCCATTCCAAAATGCTATTTAGACAAAAATATATAATAAATATATAAAGCAGTGAAAATGTTTCTTTTTTTCAACCAAAGACTCAAGGACAAACTGTTATTTCAAATTCAATAGCCTTAAAATAGAGGATCCAGCCAGTAAAAAATTTCCGATTTTCTAAACCAAAGACTTAAGTTACGTAACTGTTCTTTAAAAAGTACCACAATCTGCTTTAAGCTTTTGCTGTGAATCATTTGCAACAGTAGGTGTCCCTTTTCCAAATTGTTCAAATTATATATCATTTTTGAACGAAACTCTTCAGTTGGAGTTTGAACAAAACTCATTCAACACATAAATGACACATAAAACTTTTCATTTCAAGTGAGAAAAAGAAAAACACCAAAATTGCAGTTCCATGTTTGTTTTTCCCTGAGACTGCAGCATTATGTCCATTAACCAAAACGAATCCAACCTCTATTAGTCAACTATTAATCCTCTATTAGTCAGTTCATTAATCCAGTCGGCTGTTATTGTTTTCATTATGCAGCAGATCAAACCTTGTTTCTGCTGTGAAGACTTACATTACATTCACTGTTACATTAATAATAATAATACATTTTATTTGTAATGCACTTTTCATTAGAGGTAAACCTCAAAGTGCTTCAGAGTAAATAATAAGTGCATGAAAACAGGTAAAACAAACAAACAAACAACATTAAAAGCAACACAAGGAAAGGCCTTGTTAAAATAGAAACTTTATAGACAAACACATAAAAAACTAAGAAATAAAAGCAACACGAATTACATTACATACTTGTGATGTTCACAAAAAATCAAAGTAAAATATACAGAATATTATATAATAATGTTAGGAAAAACATATTTATTTATTAACAAATGTACTTATTTACTTTTTATTATTTATGTATTATTTGATTTGCATTATATTGTATTTGCCATTTAGCTGACACTCTTATCTACAGCTGACTAGTTCAACAGTACAATAAGCTTTGATTCGTAGATATAACCATTAAGTTTGTATCGATATTGGGTTTTTACGGAAACCGAGAATGGCCGTGCTTGCAATTATTTTTTTAATGCCATTATCTCGAGATCACGAGTTAATTATTTTGTTATATTGAGATAACAAAGCTCGTTTTCTCGAGATAACGGGTTAATTTATGACGAGAAAACGACTTTTGTTTTCTCAAGATCACGGGATAATTATGGAGAACTCAAAAATGAGTGTCTGGTTCATTTGATCACACCTGATTTCAGCCTTCAGGATCACTGTCATGACTGTCGGGGAGGATTCAGAACTGAACAGGAAGTCAAGGCATAAATGTGTAGTTTTGTTTGCTGCAGTTACGTTGTTGTCAGTTGTCCAGACGCCATCTCTGCATGCTGGCATGGCACTCCTGATCTCTGATAAACATTAGAAGTAATAACAGCAACCCACATTTTGTTTTCTCGTGATAACGGGTTGATTATCTCGTTATCTCGAGATAACAAAGCTCGTTTTCTCGAGATAACGAGATAATTAACTCGTGATCTCAAGATAACGGCATTAAAAAAAATAATTGCAAGCACAGCTGTTCTCGGCTTCCGTATTTTCCAACTCTGATATGATGGAAGTTCTTCTCTGACCACAGCTACAGGAAAACTGTCTGTAAAACCGCCTTAAGGAGCCACCAAGCCTTAAAGAATATAATCAGTCTGGGTTTCAGTGGAGAGTTTTAGTGTCCCATGATGGTCTAAATGCTGTATTCTGGTTCCAGACTCCTGAATCTCGTCCCGCCCCCTTTTCAGATTTTGTCAGGCGAGTCAGAGAGTCTGGTGTTTCCCTCGTCAACAGCCTGAAATCTCAGGCTGAATAATAGAGTGGGAACAAAAGCGGGCAAGTTCTTTATTCTGTATTCTTGACAAACAATTCTCCAATCAGCACTTCAGTCAACAAAATCAACACTTATTACCACTGGAAACTTCACTGTCCATAGGCTACAACAATCTTTTTCAGCTGTTTCTCTCCTCGCCTTATTGTTATATATTCACACTGCAAAAATCGACAAACAGTTATTTTATCTTGTCTCCAGACTTATCAAGCTCATTTTAGGATTTCTTTTTGTGAAATCATCTTGCAAATGCACTGGCAGATAATTTTTACGGGTTTCAACAAATGTGACAGTGAGTGCAGTGAGATAATTTCACAAAAAAAGCTTCATAGGTCTGGAAACAAGAGAAAATCACTGGACAGCTTGTCATTTTTTTTTTGCAGTGCAGCCATTGTTTGTGCACAGCTAATTCTCCACTGGACCTTCATGAAGACTCCAGACGGGTTTGTTAGGAGATTTGTGATGAAATCCTCTAGTACTGGTTTGCTTGTAATGTTGGCGATCGAGGAACTGAAGCTTATTCTACGGTTAGTCGCTCCGGGGAGAGAGAAGTGCGTCAGCCAAATGCCTAAACTGTAAAATGTAAATATGCAAATGTTTCTGTGTGTCCTCAGCAGTCATACTGTACCAAATACTGCTGTTACTATTGGTGGCCTGTAACGTGTGTTACGTCATAGAGATAGATCGATATAGATCTGCACCAGAACCCCTCTCTCTCTCTCACCCTCTTTTCGTTTTTATGTGGGAGTTTAAACCAATTGTACTCCGTTCTGTTCTTTCGGTGACGTATGTAATTGAAAGTAACTAAATAAAAACCTGTAAGAACAAGATTATTTTACTGTTTTACCTCGGGGTGACGAGGTCATCGGGGAAGTCATTTATTAAGCGTGTGCTTATGTGCTTTTAAGTGTGTGAATGTGAGTGTGTGTGTGTGTGTATGTTAGTGTGTGATCTGAAGAGTAGTATTTATAGTGTGTGTGTGTGAGGGTTGGGAGGTGGAAGGGGCAAGCCAATATTCTTCCTGCCTCAGGCTCGGAGTATTGATTTCCCTTCTCTGCAGCAGGTGCAGTTATAAATATCTGCTGCGCTTGGAAACACTAATCACATGACACACACACACACAACACAGACCTGCGTGCACGTATCAGGCAGACCACACGCCTTGTTCATAACTGCCTGTTCCATTCTGTTGCGGTACACCGGAAGTCCATTAATTCCAATGGTTTTGATGGTTTTGCTAGCAGCGGAGCGAGAGATACGTTGGAAAAATCAAACTTTCTCAACCTGATCTCACACAAATACCTGGAATGAACACGACTTGTTAACACCAAATTACGTGTTGGTGGCAGGTAAAGTGTTAAAACTCAGTTTTCCCAGCTTGAAGCGGTTCCCTGAAGCAGACAGGACTATAACAGGCAGCAGAGTCTCAGTGCAGCAGCTCAGTGACAGTCAGGGTGTTGTGGTCGGCTGCTGGATGGACCATGAGCTTCACTTCAATGTCGGAGACCGGAGTTCAATTCCCAGTTTGTAGGAAGGAAATTTCTCAAAGTCAAATTAAATTTTTTTAGCTAAAGGTTTTCTTATTTGACCGACCAAAGCCTTTCACTAACCTTAACCAAGTTGTTTTAGTGGTCTAACCGGAACCTGAACCCAGACCTTAACCGAGTTGTTTCAGTGGTCTGACCGGAACCTGAACCCAGACCTTAACCGAGTTGTTTCAGTGGTCTGACCGGAACCTGAACCCAGACCTTAACCGAGTTGTTTCAGTGGTCTGACCGGAACCTGAACCCAGACCTTAACCGAGTTGTTTCAGTGGTCTGACCGGAACCTGAACCCAGACCTTAACCGAGTTGTTTCAGTGGTCTGAGCGGAACCTGAACCCAGACCTTAACCGAGTTGTTTCAGTGGTCTGAGCGGAACCTGAACCCAGACCTTAACCGAGTTGTTTCAGTGGTCTGACCGGAACCTGAACCCAGACCTTAACCGAGTTGTTTCAGTGGTCTGACCGGAACCTGAACCCAGACCTTAACCGAGTTGTTTCAGTGGTCTGACCGGAACCTGAACCCAGACCTTAACCGAGTTGTTTCAGTGGTCTGAGCGGAACCTGAACCCAGACCTTAACCGAGTTGTTTCAGTGGTCTGACCGGAACCTGAACCCAGACCTTAACCGAGTTGTTTCAGTGGTCTGACCGGAACCTGAACCCAGACCTTAACCGAGTTGTTTCAGTGGTCTGACCGGAACCTGAACCCAGACCTTAACCGAGTTGTTTCAGTGGTCTGACCGGAACCTGAACCCAGACCTTAACCGAGTTGTTTCAGTGGTCTGACCGGAACCTGAACCCAGACCTTAACCGAGTTGTTTCAGTGGTCTGACCGGAACCTGAACCCAGACCTTAACCGAGTCGTTTCAGTGGTCTGACCGGAACCTGAACCCAGACCTTAACTGAGTTGTTTTAGTTTCCTAAACTGAACCGTTGCTGAAAATGCCCAATTCATGTTTTGGTCACAGAATCCAGTTCATGGTGGAGGAACATGATTTTCACATAATTGGTGTCCACAGCAGGTAAATCTGCGTTTTAGAGTTCATGCTCATTTCATTACTTTTTACACAATATTTCACTTTGGATCAACCATTTTAAATTCTGAAAAAGTGTCCAATGATTTGGCGACAATTATAACTTTATGTAGGTGGTCACCTGTGTATGAAGGCCATTACTTTGCTTTAACAGATAATATAATTTCCCTCCGAAATGTATTTTTTTAAATGTTTTGTATTTTTAACACAGTTGTCCTGCTGAAAGAGGAAGTGTGTGTTGTGCTGCGACAAATTTGGAGTGTTTCTGCTTGCATTACTGCGCTGCCAGTGCTAATCGTCCGGTATTTCTGACCAACAGGGGGCAGCGTTGCCTTAAAGATACACATGCACGTACACAGATACACATATATTTACAATATCTGCATTTGCTTGCACACAAAAGTTCATGTACAACTGGACACACACACTTGGAAGCCCTACGCAAACATATTCACCAACACACTCGGAGAACAATGTCGTTGCAGAGTTTTGATGGTGTTTGCATTCACATGCTTCATCTTCAGTGGTCTGCAGCCCCTCACACACACACACAAACACACATACACACACACACTCTACAAACACACATCTGGTCTTGCTTTATAAGAGATTCCTCCTGAGCGCCTGGATTCAGCCTGCTGCTACCATCGGATACTTTCTTCATTTCCTTCTTGCTGAAAGAATTGCAGTGAAATTTCTTTTTAAACTTCAATAACCGAACCAGAATCATAGCAAGGTACCTTGTGTCACTTTTGCCTTGCTGCTGGCTTCATTTTGTCTTTGAGATAGAGGACAATTTTCAAAGCTAATCAAGATTTTTATGTAAAAATACACCTGTGTCATCAGCATAAATTACAATTTGGGGCTGCAACACAGAAGAGTGTCCCATCTCTGTAGATTCTCCCTGTTTGTCCAAATTAAATTCTGGTGTTGGTATGCTCACTGGTGGGAAATCTTCTCCACACAGGAAGAGATGAATTGAGACTTAAGAGTGAAATCCAAAACTGTCTCCTGAACAGCAGTGAGCAGCACTTCGTCCAGAGAAAGCTGGACTCACCAACAATGGCCGAACTTCTTCACCACACTCAGAGGAAGATATTTATGCCATGTTCACATCTTATCAGATTTACTGTAAATACGAGCTGCCGACTGATAACAACTGCTCATGTCAGAATTTTTTGCTCTGATATCTCCCACTTGGCGTGATGAGTTGTGGAAGTGTGTCGACACAGGCGGCAAACATGGCAGCAAATCCACCGATGTCGGCAGTCCAAGGTAATAAATATCTAAATTATCAGTTATATTCAGAGTAATACAATCAACTCTACTCTAAACAAGAGATATCTGCTGCAGTTTGTCGATTTTTTATACGTGGACGTTCAAACGAGTTACACACATGAACGCTTCCAAGTTGTAGCAACGAGACGTCAACCCATCCCTCCGCTTATTCTGATATGAAGTGAACGCAGCATTAGGTCAGAGGAGTGCGCAGTTTACTGACATCATGTTACAAGATTTTTGGGTAGTGAAGTCCTTCAAACTTTTGAAAATTGAAACAGTTACCTCTGGCTGCCACTTGGGGCCGCCAAAGTGCAAAATTGTCTAGTGCAGCTATCTTGTTCATCAATGTAGAGGTCTTCACGGGTCTACCCGGACTCTAGGATCCGAGACCCGACCCGGGACCTGTACGGGTTCGGGTCCACGTTTTATTATGGTCAATTGCCGCGGGTCCCGGGTCTGTTTATCATTATGTGTAATACCCGAGTGGATCCGAGAAGACCCGCGATCAGCGCCGATCACGTGACGAGACGAGAAACGCACGGAAGCGCTGTGTAACTTGCGTGATGATTAGGCTGACCTAGGATCAGATTACAAGAGCGAAAATAAGGTGAAAAAAAACGTTGAGCAGCGCCAGCGAGTTGGCCCCGAGTCTATTGACCTCTACATCAATAGACTCGGGGCTGGCAGTACATGAGAACCAAACATGAACTATAAATGAATTTAGAAATTCTGTGTTTGTATTTGTATTGATTGTAAACACTTGGAGCAAAATCGGCCTGTATTATGAGTTCTGGTCTGATCTGGAAAGAAGCTGCAAAATCATTATTTTCCATTAGCAAGTCTTTCCCTTCATGTCCATGTACTGATAATGACAGACTCAACAAAATCCCTGATTGGCATTTAAAGGGACTGGAAAGCTCTCATCAGCTTTGTATTGTGAAGATGAAGGGACCATGATTACATGTCATTGTCTTGATGGAAAAGGGGGTTTTCATAATGAGCATTGTGGAAAAAAACAAGATATTTATAGATCATTGAAAGCTACAGCAGGTACACTGCATATCTTAGTTTAGTGTTCATGCTTTGCTTGTAAAATGAGAGTTTACAATCGTGAGCGACTCAACAGAGAAGTTACACAATCTGCAAAGCCTCTTTCCTTCATTCAACCTGGAGAGGTGAAAGGTCACGCACTGCAGCAACAATTCTTTCAGGATGGGATTAGAAAGCTGGAGCGAGGCCGTTTGAGCCAATCAGACCACAGCCAGTCAGTCCAGTGAGGTGACTGGACCTCATAACAGCGTTGGTGATGAGGTTGAGGTTAACTGAGGATCTGAAATAACTCCCAACCTCGCTGCTTTTCCTTTTATTTGTTGTGTTGAGAGCGTTCTTCTTCTCTGGTCTTATTAACTGTCTCGTTCTCCAAGACTGCGTGTGTCAGCTCAGTCATCTCGGGTCTCAAGAGGTGAGGTGAGCGCAGGATCAAGATTGTACATAACACCCCGATTTAGCTCGTTTGGGCCAGCTTTGGTTATGCAAATCATATTTTCAACCCTTTAAAGGATAAGGCTGGTGTTTTTTAATGCATTGCTTACTGTCAACAAATCCTATGAAAATAACAAAATCAACAGTGTGTTTGCTCTACTCACGTTACTTTCTGACTTCCCACGTACCGTTTTTATCCATCAACCCGGAAGTCATTGGCTCCAACTGTAAGGTAAAAACTTTGAAATACAGCTCACAAAGACATAGTTTACATTTTAAAAATCACTGTTACCACGAAAAGTCAGGCTGTTGTAGTTATTACCAAATCAAATTCAAATGGAAACAAATTCTTCATTACACCGGGGACTATTTTCGGTGCTACGGAACTACTTCCCTGAGCTGGAAAACGTGTTTACGGCCGGCTTATTAAGTTGTGTGAGGAAAAAGTCGGCTGGCCGGTGCATCATGATGATGAAATATGCTGCAGAGCAGCAGCATGGCTCTGTGACGGGTTTTTAATCGTTTTTTTTATACAGTGGAGTTCTATGGCTGCTGGGACATGGCTGCATTGGGCACCGGCTACATGGACGAGACTTGTTGGCAAAACAAAATCACTGCTGATTTTGTTATTTTCATAGGATTTGTTGACGGTAAGCAATGCATTAAAAAACACCAGCCTTTACTTTAATGGCCACAGAGCATTGGAGGCACAACACTCACAATTGGATTAAATGATCGCTGTGGGTGTGTGTGTTTATGGGTGTGTGTAGTCTGCTCACCACTAACTAAAAAGAAAAACTTTTATTTAATTGTAGTCCCGAGGTACCGCCTCATCAAATTAACTAATTTAATTGGAGACATTTAGAAGTCCCCAGCTGTTCAGGGTATTCAAGCTTAAACATATTTTAGCAGCAACTGCTGCCTTAGACTCTTAAGACTCTTAAGACTTAAACCAGAAATGGTTCTTCTATGGCATCACTCTGAAGAACCATCTTCGGTTACAGTTCGCACCTTTTTCTTTCCTTTTTTTCTCTGAAATGTAGTGAGTAGAATGTATACATTTTTCTTTTGAAATGTAGTGGGTAAAAGTAAGACGTCTTAAGTGAAAGAAAAACAAAGCACAGATACTTGAAAGTAAGTAACAAAGTATTTTTTCTTTACTTCCCATCTCTGCAAACCAATGGACTTAGACTTCAAAAATCATGCAAGGAAATAAAAGTTATGGCTTGTCGACTTCTACGCTCCCAACATCCACCGATAGCGTTACAGCAGGCAGCCTGAGTCCTCTGTTGACTTAATGACAGAATCCTCGATAGGCGACATGACAGATATTGAATAGTGAACCTCAGGTAATGGTTTTGTCCTCAGCAGAATGGACTGTGGAAATGAACTGTGCATTATAAATGAATGAGTCAGAGCAGGCAGTGCTGGGCAGCGTCTGGCCCAGTCACCGCGGCGGCCGCTCTTGCGTAGCGGCGGAGCGGGCGTGGCTCCCGGCCTGTCCTACTTTCCCCCTGCAAAGGTCATCACAACATCACTGTGCTTTAGCAACCGCTGTTGCCAAGGAAGTTTTAACGAGAGCGAAACTGATAGGGATTCGTGAAGACTATCCCAGAATAGTTTTTTTTTCCGTCTATAGTGTCACATATGGTGCTTTATAGCTGCAGAAGCCTATAGGAGGAGACTCACATAGGCTAGAGGAGACAGAAGGCGGTCAGAGCGATAGAGTTAAATGAAGATTACAGATGTACAGAAGAAAGATTTTCACTGTTAAAATAAAACTTTGTACTCCTGTGTTTTAAAGCCCCAATGAAAAATCACTAAAATATTCCTTGTATCCCTTCCAAATATTATTATATGCAACTCAATAGTGGGTTTATAGTGACACTATTGCACTTTATTATCTCCTTATTGTACTTTCTAGTATTTTATCTCCTTATTGTACTTTACAGTATTTTTATCTCCTTATTGTATTTGATAGTAGGCTATTTTTATTATTTTATTGTAGGCTACTTTATAGTATGTGCTTTATGGTATTTTTCGATCGTCTATGATATCACTATAATATTTCAATAATGTTCCTGCAATATTCATAAAGTGTGTATTTGTATTCAGTAATGAGTTTATAGTGACTTTGTTGTACTTTACAGTATTTTTCATCTCCTATGGTATCACTATGATATCCCTATAATATTCCTATAATATTAAGCCATATAAAATGAATCTGTGAAGTACTATTGAGTACCATAGACACACTGTAAATCCCTATAGCCTATTAAAATAATGGGAAATATGGAATTATTGTATAGGCTATAGGAGATTAAAACGCCATAAGGTGTGATTCACTATTAAGTACCATAGAAACACCGTAAGTCCCTGTAGGAATACTATAGGAATATTATAGTAATACCATAGGAGATACAAACTCAAACCACTAACTTTACACTTCATCATCTATAGGACTCGGCCCTAAAACAAAATGTTCATTTGGCACTAGCGATTTCCTCTTTTCCTTTCCTCCTCTCTCCTCCTCTCCTCTCCTCTCCTCTCCGCTCCTTGTATCCTCTCTCCACCTCTCCTCTCCTTTCCTCCTCTCCTTGTATCCTCTCTCCACCTCTCCTCTCCTCTCCTCTCCTCCTCTGTTTTTTCCCCCTGCTGGATTTGTTTTTCTCCCGGGCCAAAGCACATGAGGTTCAATGTGACCAGGCTTGTGAAGGGAGGAGGGGGGAGGAGGGGGGAGGAGGTTAGAGGGAGACAGAGCGCCTTCCCATTGGATAAAACTAGGTCAAGCCGGCCCACTCATGTGACCTGCAGCATTCCTCTCTCCGGGCCGGGGAGCGCCGCCCGTGTGCGCAAAAGCGTGACAGCCGCAAAAGAGTCGCTCCTCTCCGGGGAGCGGAGAGCCGCGGCCGCTCACAGCAGGATGACAGCAGGTTGAGTGAGGCGCGTGGGGGGGCTGACAAACATAGTCTGTAACACGGGGTGTAGAGGTAAATAAAAAAGGTGGGTGAACTATAATTCCTGTGGGCGATCATCATACTGGGATTCAGAGGAACATACAGTACAATTATCACTTCAACCGCTATATCCTATAGACGCGATAACTATAGGAATATTATAGTGATACCACAGGAGATTCAATAAACCATAATAAAGTACGATAATGTGACTATAAACTCACTATTGAGTACCCAAGACACTAAAAATCCCTATAGGAATATAGGAATGCTAATATTATAGCGATACCACAGAAGATGAAAAAATACCATAAAGTACAATAAGGTCGCTATAAAATCAATGTTGAATACCACAGACACACTATACGTTCGTTTTTGGAATATTACAGTAATATTTTAGGAATATTTTAAGGATATTATAGGAATATTATGATATTAAAAGTACCATAAAGTACGCTAAAGTCACTATAAACTCACTATTGTTTACCGCAGACACACTATCAGTCCCTATAGGAATATTATAAGGATATTATAGGGATATTATCGGAATATTATAGTGATTTTTCATTCAACAGGCTTGGTCTTACTTGGATAGAGAGAGAGAGTGACGGAGGGAGAGAGGGAGGGGTGTGGAGAGAGGGGCGGGTGTTTCTAGCTTGGCTCTCACGGTTTGACGTCAATAGACCTCCGTTCTCACACATGGGATCGGTGCTCGGTCTGTTCGCCTCCCGCAGCCCGGTCTGCCACAGCCGCACGCAACCACAACAGACCCGCTCCGGTTATTATAAGGCTTTATTCTAAGGGGGTCGCATCCGACCTCTTATATCCTGCAGTTTCTCTTTCCCTCTACGTTTATATTTCTAATTTTTTCACATGTTTATCCTCGCCGATCGCCAGCACCGAGGAGGCGTACTACCACACACCAGCAGATTTTGATCTTGTTTTTTTAATTTTATTTTTTTTTACATTTTCGACTGTCAGTCCATGCAAGGCGCCATGGAGAAAATGTCCAGGCATCCCATCCCGTTAAATCCAAGTTTTCTACCTCCAGCGACGCACGGCGTGCTCAAATCTCTGTTGGAAAACCCGATGAAGCTGCCTCTCCATCATGAAGGTGAGTTAAAAAAAATAAAAAAAACAAAATAAAACAGTGTTGCAGCTAAACTAGAGTAGCCAGTAGTTTGTTTCTGCATGGTTACAGCCCTTTAATTGGCTATTTGGTAGATTCTCCACATGTTATTATGATTGTTATATTTTTTATTCTTATTACCCATTCAAGCCTGGAGCTGATTAGTTCACATTATTCATCTTTGACAGGTTGTATGTGTGCATGGACTTTTAATAATGTGACGTTAAAGAGGCTTGATTTATGAGGAATTTCAGTTATGCTGCGTTGCCTCTCTGCCGGGCACAGCGACTCTCCCGCCGCTCCTCAGGCTGTCAGAGCTGGACGGGAGATGAGCCAGTGTTACTCTGCACTCTCACCAAATCATGATGCCCATTTTAATGCAAATTTCAAGTGTTTACAAGCTACAAATTTGAAGCAAAAAGGGCTAATGGAGGCTACAGTCTGTCTCTGAGCTGTTCAGCCACAGTTCTTAGTTGATTATGCTGCCAGTCACCTGCTTCTGGATCAGAAAGTGTCTGTATAGGCTGCAGCACTGTCACTGAGCTGTGACTTTATCCTTTCACTACAAACCTTTACTGCCCTGGCCATGCAATGCATTCACATGCTATCAGATAGATCAGAAATAAAAAAAATTATTTATTTTTTGGATATTTCACATGAACCATTCAAAGTTGGATGATGAAGTCAGAAAAGTCAGAGAAAATTTGCTACCCGAGTTTCCGAGTTACTAACCCTCTCAACATGATGTAAAAATCAAGTTTTGTGTCAGTTAAAGACACGTTTATTGCACCTATGCAGTTAACTAACCATCATGACTAAAATGTGTTTAAATTATGTTAAATTAATTTGTTAAGCTGCAGGAGGGCAATGATTGTTTAGCGTTTAGCGATTTTCCGCCAAAATAGCACGTGAATGCAACGCCGTTTAGCAGCCGACTTGGAAGTCCCAGATGTCGGACTTTCCCAGCAGCACGTGAACGCACAAGTAGATTGTTTGGTATTCCTGATGAAACCAGTGGTTCTCCTAAGATCCACAGGGATCCAATAAGAACCGTGGCGTTCAGCGTGAGAAAAAATATCCCTGAAAGGTTTCCATATGTCAGGAGTTCCTCGAAGTACTGTCGGGTTCCAGGAACACGTTACGAAGGGGCTCTTAATTCTATATAATAGATTCATCTTTCTGTGGCGAGGTCAGAGGTCAGTGGTCGGGGTCAGCTACAGAGCAGCAGCCCTGGAGGTGGTAGGGATTCAGTGTCATGCTGAAGGATGGATCCTCACAGGGGTTTGAACCTTCTTGGTTTCCCTTCACTGCACCACCTGCTGCCCCAGGAACCGTTTTCAAGGAACCCTGAGGGGTTCTGCTATGACTGCAAAAGGTTCCCAGAAACCCTTTACCTTTAAAGGGTGCGATCACTATAGTTTGTTTTCTTTGATTCAAGCCATTGTGGAAAAGTTTAAAGTTTAGGTTCACGCTGCCCAATTACAAGCGAACTGGCTTGTAAACAAAAGTCACATGACTCACAAGTAGGTCATTTATTGGACACAGTTTTGGTGACCTGTCATCCTGCCAGGTTAGAGATTTTGGCGAAGGGAGGAGAGTCAAAACAAATCTGACTCCAGTCCCTGTAACTTTAGCTTTAGTTTGCCCTCGGTTCATTTTATATTGCCAAGCTTTACAAGCATGAGTAACTGCTGGCTATCAGATGGCAATATCCATCTCTTTATACCCATAAAACCTTGTGTTTTGGGGTAATTTCCTGTAGGTCTCTGCAGTTCATTGTTAGAGGCCTGAGACTCATATTCGGCGGCGTCTCGGTGCCGTTGTTTGGTGTTCAAATGGCACCAGAGTTCAAATGTCATTGTTCTCACCTGACAGCACACACACCACTGCATTCAGGATGCAAGGAAGAAAATATCCAGACATTGCTAATGCTTTCTAAAAAGTAAATTCCTGCACACACAGATCACCTCAGGTCGAAAGACGGAAGCATCAACAATAAAATATGCAGAGATGATCTGTGCGTGTGGGAATTAACTTTTTCAGTAAGGATTAACATTGTTTTCACCTGGCCAAATGAACCAAACTAAAGGAGGAAACAGTCCGGAGTTTGAATAAAGTGCTCAGAACATGCTTGGTGTGAACGCGTCCTTGTGAACGAGTGTTGTTTTTAGGTATGTACTAATTTAAAAATACCCTTCCCTGTGCAGCGTTCAACAAGGAGCAGCAGGAGAAGGAGAAGAACTTGGAGGAGGAGCGCAGCGCCCCACAGTCGGCCTTCCTGGGCCCCACGCTGTGGGACAAGACGCTGCCCTACGATGGAGACAACTTCCAGCTGGAGTACATGGACCTGGAGGAGTTCCTATCGGAGAACGGCATCCCCTCCAGCCCCTCCCAGCACCACCAGCACCAACAGCACGCTCAGCACCAGCCGCCAATCATGCCCCAAGCCCCGGCAACGCCATCGCCCTCAGTGATGGACCTTAGCAACCGTGCCACAACCTCTGTACACACAACCTTGGTGTCTCCAAACTGCCTGCACAGCAGCCCGGCAAGAGCAGGTAACAGAGGCACACAGAGACGTGCAAACACACACACACACAAACACACATTTTTACATTCCAACTTTCAACTCTCAACCCAATCCTTTCAAAGCCCATTGGAGAAACTCAAAAACGCATGGTGGTCAAGCTAAAACAGCGCTATTTTGTCTTAGATCCTGAAAAGTTGACATTTGGGAGATGTGAGGTCTTCACCCGACAGCGACAATTCATATCTAAGGCATTTCGCTGACACGACTTACAGTGACAACAGTAGAATAGGCTTTGATTCCGAGACCGCCAACGTTACAAGCAAACCATAGTGAGGAGTTCAAGGGTCAGAGAATGATCATGTAAGCTACAAGTGCTAGAAAAAGGAAATCGTTGAAGAGAAATCAGAGCTAAGAATCGAGTTAGAAGTGTTTTTTTCACTTCAAGGTACCACACCAGGTCCAGATACCTGTTTGACCACAGTCCTGCTGTTTGTCCCCACCTACTGAAAAGTGAACAAAGCAGAGCCGTGCGTCTCTTTCATCATGAGTTTGAGCTGAAACCATGCAGCAGCAGGACAGTCTTTCGACACCTTTGTCCTCGTGGTGTTATCAGTGGTGATAGACGAACAGAGAAGACGCCTCAGTCAATCAGGCAGGAGGTTCCCAGGGCAGAGAAGTATTGAACGTCGTCTCGGGATCAGTGAGAAAATCAATTGGCTGAAGTGTTGAAATGTCTTATTTGACCCGTGTGAGGAGGAATCAGTTATGACCAGTTCGTCGAATTGAATTACTCTCCGACTAGAAGACACTTGGAGAGCGCAAACCTCCGCCCACGCTGAACGACTCTCCGACTTGCTGTTACACCCAAACACATCAGTCCCATCACTTCAGTTTGAAGTTAAATTGATTTCTTGACCCAGCAAACAAACCTCAGCATCCTTTAGTTTCTTTCCTTTAGTTTCATAGTTACGGCTAAAAAAACCCCCAATTGTCTAATGGTGAAAACTCCAGATCTAGATCACCACCAAAATCGAATCAATTGCTCCTTGGTCCAAGGCTGATCTATCCACCAAATTTCATGGAAATCCATTCATAAATTCTTGAGATATCTTGCTGACAGACAGACAGACAAACGGAAAAAAAAACATAACCTTGGAGGTAATTACAATCACTGCCACTTTAAAGTGACATTTTAACAATTGGACAAAAGTGTTTTCACACTCGGTGGATGTTTGGCGGTTGGTTTTGTGCATTATTCCACCATCCTGTGGGCTGATCTTGTGTTTATGGGACCTTCATCACGCATAGAAAATGTCCTTAACTCCTTGGAACAATGAGCACAAAGTTCAAATCCTTGACTCTATCAGGGCCAGAGAGTGCTAGGTAAGGGCTGAAAATGGTACAAAGGTGAGTCGAGATCCAAAGTGTGTGTTTAGGATCATGCTAACACTAAAGGTTTTCACAGGTCTGATGTCAACAACACATTAGGGGATTCTGTCTGGCTCTGTATCAGTAGTAACGCTAGCTTACTTAGTGCTGCAAGAATGGTGAGGAAAGCATATTCACCCAAACACCATGAGTGAAATAAGTGTCAAATTCAACACCTCGACAGATGTTGTGCTGGTTTGAGTGAGTGTGTGTGTGTGTGTGTGCATGTTTGTCCTCATGTGCATATATGTGTGAAGGCAAGAACTTCCTTTTTTTTTTCCTTGTTTTACTCCATCCGTGTTCCTCATGTGTAGGGAAAAAAAAAAAACTGTCCTCTCACAGCATGCACAGACATGTGACTTACTTGTGTGTGTGTGTGTGTGTGCGTGCGTGTGAGAGGGTGTGTGTGTGTGTGTGTGAGAGAGAGGGAACTGCTGTTGTGCTTGTCCCTGCATGAGCTCAGTGTTTTAAGAACATAGTGTTCTCTCCAGATCTAGGCCAGGGGGCGGGAACCCTCACGTGAACGAGGGCCAACTCACACAAACTCCTCAACTGCAGTCAAGTTTCCAGCGCCGTGTTTACATAAACTAATCATGCTGCCGCTTCTCACACACACACACACACACACACACACACAGATACACACACACGGCTTGAACGTGTTAGGCAGCCCGCTCATTCAATGAGAGACTACTTATGTCTGCGAAGGCCCATGCCTTGAAAATTACAGCAATCTTGCATTCATAGCTGCTACTAGAGGTCGACTGATATGGATTTTTGAAGGCCGATACTGATGGTGATATTTCTCATATATTCAGTAACTTCAAATTTGTCAATTTTCATGCCAAAAATTCACAAGTATTCAGTGTTTCCACCCAGAATTGTCTCCTTGTCAGGGCAGAAAAGCCACTGAAACAGCATTTAGAGCATCATGGGACACTAAAACTCTCCACTGAAACCCAGACTGATGACATGTTTTTTAGTGTCAGCAGAGTGACCCACCACAACTAGTCAATGGTAGAGAAACTCTGGGAGACATTACTGCCTTTAAATGAAGCAAAAACAATGAAAAACACATTTCTTTAAAGGCCAATATCACACTGGTACCAACTGAAAAGTCATTTTGTGAGGCATAAATATTTTGCAAATTTCACAAAAACATAAAAATACAGTTTACAGCAGCAGGGCAAATAGTGATTTTGACTTTGATTGAATAAAACGTAATATGGGGAAATTTGGAGGGTTGCTGGTGTGTCAGAGGTGCTTCAGCTGAGCCTCTGTCTAATTAGCAGGATAAGGATGTTTATGTTTTTTCAAGACCCCCCTACACACTCTCTCTCTCTCTCTCTCGCTCTCTCTCTCTCTCATCTCTATTTGTTTTTCATTATCTGGTGAACCCTGGGTAACCCCGCCTGTTCCCGTCCTCTTATCTCCCGGACGGTCACAGGGCATGTGGGAATACAAATATGCCAGATTATGCCACAGATTACGGTGCTATGTATAGACACTGAAACAGCAGGTTATTACTCGCCTCAGTTCTGCCGCACTTAAAATAAGAATGGTTTAGTCATTTTAGTCAGCGGTGTACGGTGAGGCAACCGTGGGAAGGATGACAGGAATAATAACGTAGAAATGTGGGATGTGTCGTGTTTTGGAACCTCCGGAGCGAGTGAGATGAAAGAGAAGCTCGGATCCATGGGAAACGTCGGGAACCACGGTCCAGCGGCTCATGCAGATGAAGTGTGCTCAAGTTACACGCGCGCACACACACACACACACACACACAGACTCACATGTGGATGTCGAGCTTTGTGTCACGTTTGAAGCAGTGAGACACATGCCCACCTGCTCCTCGGCTCTTTAAGTATCATCCCCATCATAATAATCCCGCGCTGCATTCAAAGACGGAACTCGGAAATCCCAAACGTATAGGTTGTAATTACAACCTCGGAAAAAATGGACAGAAAAACATGGACGCCCACGAGATTTTCTTTGCCCAGTGTAAAGCAGGCCTACTGTTACCCATGCAACAGCTGACGTTTTGATAGAATTAACCATGTATCACACAAGTGTTTTGATAGATTTAAGGTCATGAGACACTAAAAATCAAACTTAAAGTGGCATCAGTCCTATCAGTCTAAACCAGTGGTTCTCAACGTGCCACCAGGGGTCCTTGAAGGGGTTCCAGAGGGTCCCCAGCAAATTCATGGAATGTTAAACTTCAGCATTATTTTAATTACAAGAAGTTAACACAATTAGAGAATGTAGAAGAATGACTATTTTGATCATAGTTTAACTGTTATCTCTCTACAGATAGTTTTGGACTTTTGGACAAAATATTCTCAGATTTGGGTCCAAGAGACAAAAGTTCATCAAATTGGGGTCCGTGGCTCTAATGTGGACTAAATTAGGGGTCCTTGACATGAAAAAGGTTGAGAATCACTGGTCTAAACCACAAAGTAGGGCTGCAACAGAGAGGAGCGTCCTATCCCCACTAATTAAGACGCAGTAGATTCACCCTGTTTGCCCAAATTAAATTCTGGAAGTGATGAATCGAAGCCTAAGAGTGAAACCCAAACTGTCTCCTGAGCAGCAGCAGAGAAAGCTGGACGATCTTTTCCTCTCTCGTCTCTTTGGTTTCCTTTGGTATAAAGCAGCACAGACCGGCCGGGTTGGTAAAAAGTTTACTGACTTTACTGAAAGTTTTTCTTCAGCTACCTCTCGCTGCGATTTGGTGCCGCCAATGTGAAGAGTTGCCCGGTGCTCCTTTAAGTGTATTTTGAGGATTGTAAACACGCTAAAAAGTAATGCCGAGTAACGTTTACAGTGTTTGCCACCGTGTTGACATGACACCAGACAACTGTGTCTCAGAAACCTCAGGGTTGAGACATCTTGCCTTGAGTTTCCCACTTGGAATTCCGACTTGAAGGGGCCGTCCCGTTGCCTTTTTCCTAGAAGGAACTCTGAATTCCTGACTCTCAGACCTCTCTGGAACGCAGCAGGGGCCCTTCCTCCGCCCTCCATCTTGAATGAATCGTCATTCTTTGGTGATTATTACCTTCCCCTCTCTTTCTTATCTTAACTAACCCACCATCAAAGTGCCTCGTTCCCATCTCAGTCTTTCCCTGTTGCCATCCCAACCCACGTACCTTATTGAACACGATCCATGTGTCTGTGCCCCCCTCCCTCCCTCCCTCTCCCTGCCCCTCCCACCTGACCCTGACCTCTGAATGGCTGCTTCGGCACGGCCAGCTGTAGGGGAAAAACAAATAGTACAGTTCCAAGAATTGCTGGGGCTCGTAGCGTAGAGGGGCCCTTTCTCTCTCTCCCTCTCTCTCTCTCTCTCCATTGACTCCATTCATTCCCTCTTCCCTAACCCTAACCCTCACCTCTACATTAGTGTTCGAAGGCCGAAACATCCTATTATCCTGAGGTACACTACTGATCATGTGTTTTGAAATTTAGCTCCAAATTTGAAAAAACCAAGCCCAGTGTATTTCATCAACTTCCTACTTCAAAGACAAAAGGAGCGAGGTGCAATCTATTTACAGTGGATGGCCAGTGCCTAACCTGGATAGCTCTGATAAAAAGCCTTTCTGTTCTTTGAATCAGTTGTGGTCAGAGCTCTGGGTAAACATCTACACACAACCAACCAAACCCTCACCTCTACATGCCCAACCCTAACCATAACCCTAAACTAAACCTAATCGTAATTCTAACCTTAACCCTAAAACCAAGCTCTAAACCTAAAACGGCCCCTTGAAGAAGTGAGGACCGGCCAAAATGTCCCCACTTCGTAAAAATGTCCCAACTTCGCAAAAATGTCCTCACTCTGCAGGTTTAAAACTCAAACTGGTTCTCACAAAGATAGAAGTACAGGAACACGAACACACATGTCAGCATGGCCCTGCTGCGCCTCCAGCTCCTATTCTGCTTCACTCTTGGCTTAATTGCGGCATTTGCTCGTGCGACGCCGGGTTAATTAGATCTTCACCGAGAGACGCCTGATACATGACAAAGGGCCTCTGTAATTGGACACCTTAATTAGGGTAATTTGCAGTGCCCTCTATTAATTAGTCGTAAAAGTGTTTTCTGAAGAGTAGGCATCGGGAGGGTCTTTTCTCTGCCGTGGGAAGAAGAAGCCACCGTTTCATCTTTTAATCTCAAGTGATACAGCTGCAGGCGTTGACGAGTGGCAGTGACGTTAAAGGAGAACACCAGCGGCATTTAGAGTTGTAGTCCGTTTTCTTCTGTCTACGTCTAGTTTATATTTCCAGCAGTCGTTTTTCCAATACGTATGTAATTCGATTTTTTAAAATACTAACTTCACGGTGTCAAACTTAGCTTGAAATGAACTGCTGTCCCAGCTTAAAAAAAAGACACCCTTATTAAAAAAAAAACAAGACATGGATGTGACAAGTAAAGTTTTAGAGGCGACATGTTTTTGAGGGATTATTTCTCGGAGGAGGCTTCTTCCATTTCTTGCCGTGGGTGTCAGCTGATTGACAGGAGGCAGAGCGGAACGATATGAAAACACTCGACTCAGCAACGACGAAATAATAAGCAGAAAACAGAAAGTTTGGCTTCATGTTTCCGGTGATGGATTCTTCTCGCTCTGTGGAAGTTGTTTTTCATACTGGACAAGAATGAATGGCAGAGGGTTTAGTGCGTCAAAGTGTGGACCTAAGTTACCTACCATCCTTTTACTATCAATCATTTTGCAAGAGTGGGTGTCTGTTGTATTCAATTGGTGAATCCATTTGTATCACTGAGGATTGGAAAAGCTCTTTACATAATCGATAAGAACTGCAAAGCACTGAGACGCCTACAGAGCTGTAACTTCCACACAGACACATCTATAACACCAGAGAGAGAGAGAGTATACAAGGTTTAAATAGATACCAATTTCAGCAATAGTTGGTATTCTTCTCTCTTTTTTCTCAAACTCTAACCATGTGTTAATTAAGACACCCACAGGAGTTACATAACGCATGTCTGTCTTGAGTGAGTTGTCCAAACGAAAGGAAAAAACTGCTTCGAGAAATTAGACTGAAACACAATGATGGCTGGGAAATATGCAAATCAGCTAACTTGAGCTGCCACAAGTGATTTTGACACTAGCAGTTCTCTCAGTGTGACACTCAAGTTAAGTGGGTTTTTTTTAGTTTTGAGGTGGTTTCAGGTTGTTATAAATGTCACACAATCTTTCTAGCGATGGCATTGGCTCGCTAGAATGTAAACAACAATTTAAAAATGTCATTACAAAGTGACAATAATATAATTTGGATGGAGAGCTTGTGAAACTGTGATGGTCAAGTGTCTCGTTTGTGATTATTACAACGGAGCTAAAATGGAGCTAATATCATGATTCATTTTTCTGACCCAATTGCTAATTGCGCTATATTGAATTTCGATATATTGTCTTATCCCTATTACATTCGGCCTGGACTCCAACATGATTGGGGGAAATGTAAGCTAGATGTAGACAGTTTATAACCTGTAATGACACCAGCGTTCTCCTTTAATTAAGTAAAAAAAAAAAAAATCTGTGATAACCATGGAGAGAAGGATGGGTACATTTGCACATTTTCACAAGGTTAAAGCAGGAAGGCTGCCCACGTTTTCCATCTCCTCTCACCAGTTTGTCACAGACTGCAGCCCACTCAATGCAAAACATGTGCGGAGTAATGATGGATAGAGAGAGAGGGAGAGAGAGAGGGAAGGGGGTGATGGGAGGACGAGGTTAGGAGAGACAACAGAGAGAGAGAGAGAGAGATGTGGAGTAGCCAATACGTCCATTAGCTGGGTCAGGGTTGATTTCTGAATTGGAAATTGCACTCGGGGGCACTTGAGCTGCTTTACCTCCAGTATGTGTCACACTTCAGCTCAGGGGATTTAAAAAAAAAACAGCGTGGGTGTCGTGGAGTCGAATATTTAGCGCAGAATAGTCCCGGTGCGTCAGCTGTAGTGCGTACATTCATCCACTTTCACACCATCATGGGTTTTTGCATTCAGCAGAGGGAATTCATCATTTTTGGCTCCAGTTGTGTTTCCACTGACAGGCGTCTTTGACAGATTTAGCTCTGCGTCTGTCGCCACCTGCTGGTTCCAGAGTGTTACTGCGGCCACACTGTGTTTGGACGGTCCAATGCTGAAACTCAGTGACTATAATGTGTCACTGAGTGTCACTTTTATTTCAGGCTTTATCTGACAGTTAACCTCACCAACACTGACCTGTGGAGATGGGTTTGCTTTATGTCTCCATAAACAGATTTACTGCTTAGAAAATATCTACTGTATCCTCTCTACCTCTTTCCACAAACTCTTATTTCCTTTCCTAGCACTTCTGCATCGTACATCATCATTCCTGGGCCACAGGAATATTTTATCTTTTTGTATTTTGAATATTGGCACAAAATATTGGCGACCCACATCGATCAAACCCTACTATCTACACTTCATTTTTTTTTTTTTCTTTCTCTCTTTTTATATATTTGTAAAATGTTTTCCATACTGATTGTACTTGAGGAAGACCGGAAGTAAAACAATTAAATTAAACCATAAACGTGTATTGATATTAAAGAGGAACTAAAGCCCAAACCAGGTGATGATGTCACCCTCTAGAGTACAACAGGTGGTGACATCACCGGGCACCAAAGATCAGCCAATAGCAGATGGCCATTTCAGTAACATGCTTTTTACCTTTATATGTCAGGCTTTACACAGATTTGGGTTTGGGGTTTAGTTAAATCAATACATGTTTATGCTTTACTTTAATTGGTTTCCTTCAAGTCTTCCTCAATTAACAATTAACTCTTTAACATTAGACAGACTGTGGACTAATAAGGCGATGTTAAACTCCTCCCCCCTTCTCCTCCAGGTCTCCCCACCTCCAGAAACACCCCCAGCCCCATCGACCCAGAGTCCATCCAGGTTCCGGTGGGTTACGAGCCCGACCCGGCCGACCTGGCGCTGTCCAGCGTCCCGGGACAGGAAATGTTCGACCCGAGGAAGCGCAAGTTCTCGGCTGAGGAGCTGAAACCGCAGCCCATGATCAAGAAAGCCCGCAAGATCTTCATCCCAGACGATATGAAGGTAATTTGGAGCTGGTTCTCTGTCTCCGACCACTGATACACACTCTGTACCTAAAACACAACCTGAAGACGGTTTTCATTCTACTGTAGCTTGTCCCTGCCCTAGTTCTCATTGTATTTTGGGTAAGTGAGTCCCAAAAGCTTGTAGTCATCTCCGCCAATCAGAAGTAATGCAACACGAGTATCAATGCTGCCTTCAAGCGCTCTTTGTAAGCTTCTCTTCAGAGTTTGGAAGTCTCCTTCAAGTGTTTTTGGTTGGAAATTATATTACAAAATTGACCTGGTGACAAAAAATAGTTTTATTTTAGAAGCAGAAAGCAAGCAGAAATGAAGAGTTTGCAACAATCTATTTTTTGGGGAGAAAAATCAATACCTCAATTTAATCATTCAATATTTCTGAAGTATAGCAGAAAGTGTTACCAAGACTTCTCATTTAAAAAGTGCCACTATGTGCTTAAATTTTGTGCCATGAATCATTTGGTCAAACTAGGTGTCACTTTTCAGCCAGTTTTCTCACTTTTCAAATACTTATTTACTGACATGTGTACTCTTCATAATAACGCGATCATTGGGGCGAAATCCTGCCAGATGATTCGTTATCTTACATGTGGATCATTCTGGCTAGCTGAGGCACTTATCAGTCCCGCTGCTTTTCCATAGTCTCATCTCAGATCAGTCAGACCTCTGGGTATCGTTATTTTCCCTGCGGTTGCGTTGCTTGGTGACTGGCGTGCGGCGGGGAGCGGAGCGGACCATTAACCGTGATTACAGTCGGCTTAGACCGCCACAGCCACTCTGGGGGAACAAACCGGGGTGGAATGAGTGGGGAGGAGAACTCTCTCTTTCTTTCTCTCTCTCTCTCTCTCTCTGTCTCTCGTTCATCCGCCCGTCCGTCACACAGAGACCAGCTGCAGCCGTCCCGCTCCCATTGGCCCCGTCCGGCTCCCAGCGGGGCGGGTCCTCCTCGTTAAGAAGCTTACGCAGAATGAATGAAGGACCGGCACCGTGTGATTCTCCCTCCCTCCCTCCCTCCCTCCCTCCCTCTCTCTCTCCCCGCTTCCACCGCCGCAGGGTCAGGCTTAGGGGATTTGGCTTTTAATTTGTTCAAATAAAAGTGGATCCATGTGTGGCCGCGGTCCAGTAATGAATTGCTGAAAGCTGATTGTGAAAGCGGCTCTGGAGAGACTAGAGGAGGCTCGGCCGAGTGTAGACACCCGAGCGTTGGTAATTCACTAATGGCTACAGGCCCTTTGCAGAAACAACACTGGACATGAGGCTGTTCAGTCAAAGCTTTACAATCATAATCGCTGTATTGGTCAAATACAAATTTGTCTTGGTGTAATCCCTTAAACTGCTTGTAGGTCTGGGGGGAAATAAACAAAGGTATTTTAGATAGGAAGGAAAAAGTCAAAATAGGCGCGAGACCGAGACGAGTCCGAGACATCAAAAGTGGCAACTCATGTAGTGACGTAAACACAGTCCGGTCTCGGTCTTGAGTCCGGTCTCCAGACCTCTTTTCTGACGTCTTGGACTGGTCTTGGTCTCGGCCGCTATTGGATGTCAACTCCACTTTTTCCAGCCTCTAAAAAATTTCAAAGAGGTATTTTTCTCCACCTGATCCACCTTCGTTTATGTTCTCCCCAATACAAACAATTTAAGGGATTACACCTGTTTATAGTAGCCATGTAACGGTCAAAGTTCTATTAGTCGGATGTTGAAGGGTTTAGTACAAAGCTGCTACAGACAGGAGTAGATCTCTCTCTTTATCCTTAAGAAACCCCTAGAAATACGCTGCTGGAAATACGCTGGACGTGAAGTCACCTCGTCTACGATTGGCCAGTTATCCACAAGAAGAAGAAAAATACACCAAACAACTAAATGGACCCAGAAATGCAGTACAATACTGACAAAGAATAACAGCAGGTTATATAATAATAAATAGCATGAAATGCACAGCAACAGGACAGGATGGATGAGACAGCTTGATGTAAAGCCTGCAGACTGGTTCTCCTCTGCGGTTCTGTGGACTAGATGATGTTTTTTCCATGGAAACCGATGTGCTGTGTCTGCATGGCCTTGGGCTGCAGCTCTGGGTCTCCATTCACTCTTGTTTTTTGTTAATCTCGTGTTTTTCTCTCTATTTTCTTGCGCTGTCTGGGAAACATACAGTATGTGGTGAAGGGAGGGGGGGTTGAACGATGGATGGGGGGGGGGGGGGGGGGGATGGCACGCAATCCTTATGAAGTCTTTGGGCAGACCAAACCCACAAAGTGTTGCTCAAGAAGTCTGTTTATTGTGTTTATTGTGTTCCTTTTAAAAGTTGCTACATGTTACATTATTAAACCTCAATATATGAAACCTTGGAATAATTACCATAAACAAATGGTGGAGATGATTGATCTCCTCTATCTCACTCCAGTAGTAGTTCTAGTGTTTCTCCACATTAAGACTACATTTCCCATCAGCCCCGTTGCTTCCTGCCCCCCCCCCCCTCCCCCTCCCTGAAGAGGATCAACATGTTGGAAGTGATTTCTCCATCTTCCTTTCCCTCCTTCCACCATCTGCTGCCAGAAACTCTTTCAGCTTTAGCTCCGTTTGCTCTGGAAGAACAGAACCTCTTCCTGTTTTGTGCCGTAAAGCGATCCAGCAGATTTCCCTCCAGATCCACCAGGTGGAGAAACAATGGAGGATGCATAGTACTATCAGTAGAGGCTGATAGAGGCTGACTGGCTTCTTTTATTGATGTTAAAATGCTACATGTGGCACCTTTAATTTTGAACACACTCAAATTGCTTTCTTTCTTTCCAACGTTTGATTTCCTTTGAAGCTTCCCTTTTAACTTCCCTCTCTCCTCCCTTGTGTCCATCGAGCAGGACGACAAATACTGGGCCAGGCGCAGGAAGAACAACATGGCGGCCAAACGGTCCCGGGACGCACGGCGGCTCAAGGAGAACCAGATCGCCATCCGGGCCGGCTTCCTGGAGAAGGAGAACTCGGCTCTGAGGCTGGAGGTGGCCGACCTGAGGAAAGAGCTCGGCCGCACCAAGAACATCCTGGCCAAGTACGAGTCACAGCACGGGCCGCTGTGAGGACACACACACATATAAACACACACACACACACACACACACACATATACACACCAAGAATGATGACCCCACTTCCCCTGCTCCGCCAGCGATCCTTTTGCCACCTCTGCTCCGGTTCCCGATGTCTCTCATTCAGAGTTATGAAAGGAGAAGAACCCAAACGTGCACCAGGGCATGTGCGCAACACACACACACACACACACACACACCTACACACACACACCTATACACACACACACAAAGACATATACAGTCCATGCAAAGACACACACAACTCTTTGAGAATCTCCTTGCTCGCCCTGTGAACTCTCCTCATGGACTTCTACCTTTAGCTGTCCCAGAGTTACTAAACTGCCACCCCCCACCCCACCCACACAACCCCCCCATCCCCACTCCCACTCCCACCCCAACCCAACCCCCCCAATCAACCCCCATCCCCCCAACCCCCACCCCTATGTATGGTTATGGCACTTTAGAAGTACAGCTTTCTGTAAAATAAAAACAACAAAAAACGAGAGAAATCAGCAAAAACAAACTCCCACTTTTGCTCAATCGCTCACAGTTTATTTTCTCATTGACGACCTCACAGGTTGTTTTCATACCTATTGATTTGTACATAGTGTTTATGGCTCGTGCTGTACCATAGCCTTCGTTCTCCCCCTGACGACTGTGTATATGAATGTGTACCTCCTCCTCCTCCTCCTCCTCCTCCTCCTCCTTTTGTTTATTTTCTTCGTTCACACAAGACCAGGCTAGACGACTGCTTCAGTACATGTACAGTTAGTGTGCTCATTTCCACGGCAGAAGGTTCATACGCACAGGGTGTTGAAAATACCGTTGACTCCCCCAGGCGCATTTCCTCACTCCGCAGGCGGCTCGGGTTCATGTAAAAAAAAAAAAAATTGATATTCTTTACAACAAAACAGCTGCTGAGTTTCATTTTGTTCTGCCACTCTGAAACGATGCCATAAACGGACCACATTACTCTGGGTGACAAACTGTATTTTCAACACTATCTGAGGTAAATTTAGACTTATAGTACTTGTGCTTATGAACTGGGCCTTTGTTGATAAATGTGACATTTTCAGTGTTTGTATATTGTTTCTGTGGTGAACTCATCCCTGACATTGTTTTGCCATATTTCTACGGTTTCTCTTACCTTCCCTTTATTTGGTAAATGTATGTACTACATGTTGAGGGATTGGATATCCTTCCCTTATACCTGTCTGTTCCAAAACTGTTTAATTTGTCTTTTTGTATTAGAGATAAGCTGTATGTTTAAGTCGTTGCACCATGCCACTGTACACACTTTAATTGGAAAATCCTTATCTTGCCTTGATACTGGAACCTGCCACTGCCTGTTTGGGCAGAAATACAGAGGCAGACATTGTAGAAATCCACACTAAAAAAAATATTGCTCCTTCCCTAAGGGGAATAGTTTGGAAAAAAATCAACTTTTACTCTCTTCTCATCCTTGGAAGTTACAAGGAATGATCTGACAACTACTTGGTTGAGAACATTATAGTTTTCCTTCACATTTTTACTAATTTGTTTCCACTGTATAATGGTAAAAAAAAAAAATCAGCTTCCCTGCAGTACAAATGCAGGATACATCCATGTGAAGTGGATTTCTGCAGGTTGGCAGAAACAGAGAAACAGAAAGCTGCCCTTGCTTTGTGTGAGGTGGCACCATGGGTTATGTCACACGTCCCTTATGCCGACCATATGGCAGCGTTATGACAGTGTTATGTAGGCAGAGGCAGACAGAGGCTGTGACACAGAAAGAGCTGGCTGGTGCCATTTCCATTTGAGCTGTCTGGAACCTAAAGCAATAAGTACATGAACAGTTAGACGAGTCCTGGAGTCAAACACACACACACACACACACTACAGACTTTGAATACGTACATTTTTCTTTATTTTTTGCATGAATGAAACCCAGACACTTTACCAGTCCAAAACACTCTCCTTCTGGACAAAGCTGGTCAAACTGCATTAACAAAACACTTTGCGTCGCTGCCCAGTGAAAACCGCGCATCTCCAAAATCTCGACTTTTCAGGAACTGAGAAAAACAGCCTCATTTTCAGATTGACTGCCATGTTTTTTTTTAGTTTATCCAATGGGGTTTTGAAATTGTTTTATAAGCACAGTATTGTATTTTCTTGTATTTTTCTTGTGTTTTTCTCATATTTTTCTCGTATTTTTGTTATATTTTCTCATGTCGTATTTTCTCAACTCATTGAGGAACATGAAATCCTTCAATTTAAGTTAAAACCCGATAAGAAATTGGAGTTACGAGGTTTTCACAGCGATTCGCATCTTCGCGTCTCGTTTTGTTCGATTTTCCTTTTGTGTGTTTTTGTTCAATACAGGAATCCAAATTCCTCTGTTATCTACTTCAGTGCAATAGATGGTTCTTTATGGCTTTGGAATGCATGACGTTTTTGTGTATTTTTTTTTTTTTTTTTTTCTCTGTCCTATTTCCGAAGTGTAGCTCAGCGATGAGCACCGCCCCCCGGTGGCCGAGTGAGAGATGAATGTATACGATGTATATTTGAAACACAGTGCGTTGGGTGAGTGGTGTCGTCTTATACTGTGGAATACCTAATCACTTTAGTACTCTTTACTACAAGACCAAAAGAATACAGTATAAAGGATATATTGATATATTAAAGGTTTTAATGTTTATACAGAGCTATTCTTCTTGTTTTTTTTGTACAGTCTGTTTTCCTACATAGATATTTCCTGTGTATTTTGGAAAGGGTTATATATATAAGCAGTATATATATTCAGAAATCGACACTATTACCAAAATGAGCCCAAACAGAGTCGTTGGGCGTTGCATGGGCATTATGGAAATCCTCAGAGGTTCTTTTTCTGTGACTCACCTGTCAGGATGTGAAAGGGTGCTTCAGTCCTTTCCACTTTCCTCCCGCTTAGTTGAAATACCTCAACCTGAATTTTTATTTTTTTTTTGTTTTTTTTGTTTATCCTCCACCAGATCAGCTGTGTGCATGACCTGGACCCACAGCAGTGTATATGCTTTATTCAGTTATTTGATTGCTTTTGCACCAGGTGCTCCCCGTCCTCCAGTTCAGTTTCAGTGGAGGACGGAGCGGCTTCTATGTAGATTGCTTATGTATGTATAGTTTTACGGCTATATTTGGCCTAGAGGAATGTATTCACCCAACCCGGAGCACTTATTTCTTTTTTTTTTTTCTTGTTCATTTGTTCCTTTATTTGGTGTGATTTTTCTACCCCCCTCCCCCTCCTCCCTCCTCCCCCCCGGGTGTTCAGTTTTCTCAGACGACCTTCAGTATCTGCTTTATCAGAGCTTTTCACGAGCTCGATTATGTTTGAATCTGTGTTCTCAGATATTTTTTCCTTGTCCTTGATTATGTTTCTCATGATCGAAATAAAAAAAAAAAAGTTAAAATCCGCTCCGAGTCTTGGCTTTATCCTTATCCTTTATCCTCTTTTGATTTCATTTGAGAAAAGATTTGCCAACAAGAACAAATTCTACAGACAGCTGAGAAAACCAGCTTGCTTTAATATTTTATCTTCTGCAATTTGATACAACAATGATTCAGTCCCACAGCTTTTGCTTAGTCTAGACTGACTTTGTATTGTTATATGAAACTGCTATTGTTCATTCATTCATTGATTCAGTGATTCATTCATCCATGAATTCAAATCAATAAAGAATAAAATTAATCTGTCAACACTGTACATCTGCTTTCTGGCCAATGCATGCTGGGATAGGATCCAGCCCCCTGAGGAGTGGGTAAAGAAAATGAATGAGTGAATGAATGAATAAATGAGTGAATGAGTGAATGAATGAATGAATGGGTGGGTGAGTGAATGAGTGAGTGAATGAATTAATAAAAGAGTGAGTGAGTGAGTGAGTGAATGAATGAATGAATGAATGAAAGTGAATGCATGAATGAAAGAGAATTAATGGATGAATGCCATCAATGCATGCTGGGATAGGATCTAGCCCCCTGTGACCATAAACAGGAAGAAACAGGTAAAGAAAATGAATGAATGACTGCGTGAATGAGTGAATGAGTGAATGTATGAATGAATGAATGAATGAATGAGTGAGTGAATGAATGAATGAATGAGTGAATGAATGAATGAATGAATGAGTGAATGAATGAATGAATGAATGAATGAATGAGTGAGTGAATGAATGAATGAATGAGTGAGTGAATGAATGAATGAATGAATGAATGAGTGAGTGAATGAATGAATGAATGAGTGAATGAATGAATGAATGAATGAGTGAGTGAATGAATGAATGAATGAGTGAGTGAATGAATGAATGAATGAATGAATGAATGAATGAGTGAGTGAATGAATGAATGAGTGAATGAGTGAATGAATGAATGAAACTAACAGTGAAGCCGTCCTCTCAGCTCGTCTCTCAGTGAATGCGGGCTGCTGGCTGTTAAAGGGTTCAGCTCCTCTCTTCTCATTGGCTGTAAAGCTTTAACCACCTTGTATACACCTTGTACTGTACGTCTGCTTTTAATGGAGCACATCATGTTCTAACTGACTGATGTGAAAACACAACATGTGTTCCTGAACAGGTAGAGCAAGGAAACAACAACCACAACAAACCATTTACCCATCAAGCCTACAGACTGCAGGATAGTGGTAAAAATGTAGAAATATTTTGTTTTATTTTTTTGCTTAAATGATAATATATATTTTTATTAAGTTTTATTAATAGTTTATCATAAGAAATATTGCAGTGCCTTGATAATAGATATTGTGCCTGTCTGGCTCTTGTCCAGCAGATGGCGCTAAAACTTCAGGTTTTCACTTTCTCTCATTGAATCAGAGGCAGAATCAGAAATAAGAATTATGTACAAATATGTGCATCACAATATATACAACAGTGTAAATAATTAAATATTTAAATAATTATTGCACAGTTGAATTATTGCACAAAATTATTACCAGAATCAGTACTGCACAGTTTAAAATATAAATTACAGAGTGTGTTGGGGTCAGTTCAGTTAAATGTAATGGGATAATTTTTTTTTTTACCTGTGATGATCTTTTACTTCATTATTTTATCATTCATTTGGTTCTCTTTTATATTTCCATCCCAGCTCACCAAACACATAATATGAGTCTGAATAAAACAGGACATGACTTCTTTTAAATTATTTCCTTCCTTACATTTTTTAATTAACTAAAGTTGCACTGAATAATGACCTACGTTAGTCAGTTCATTAAGGACTACATTATTTTTCCTCAGTTTTTTCAATTGATACATCTCATCTTGAGACAATATGTTGAATCAGCTTTAATTGTTTCTTT
Source organism: Centroberyx affinis (assembly GCF_046629955.1). Classification (NCBI taxonomy): domain Eukaryota; kingdom Metazoa; phylum Chordata; class Actinopteri; order Beryciformes; family Berycidae; genus Centroberyx; species Centroberyx affinis. The sequence continues at coordinate 68,247 of NW_027279036.1, read as the reverse complement.
TAATTTTAGTTTATTTTGCCATAATAACAGCAGCTTCCTAATTAATATGAAAATGCATCATCACATGATTAAAAGTCTTGGTCCTTTAAATCTCAAACACTTCACATGCATCGATAAACATCTGTATACACCTAAAGGCATTGATTTCCAACATCTAGGTTAAGTGGTTCGCAACGTTGGGTCTGGGGACCACCAGGGGTCCTTGAGGGGGTTCCAGAGGGTCCGCAGCAAACTGAAGAATTGTTAACTTCTTGTAAATGAAATAATGAAGTTTAACACAATTAAAGAATGTAGAAAAATGACTGTTTTGATCATAGTTTCTCTGTTATCTCTCTACCTACAATACAGACAGTCATGGGATTCTGGACAAAAACATATCTGACAATAAAAATATTCTCAGATTTGGGTCTGAAAGACAAAATCTCATCAAATGGGGGGTCTGAGGCTCTAATGTGGACTGAATTAGGGTCCTTGATATGAAACAAGTTGAGAATCACTGATCTAGATGAGTGTGAACAAGAGTGTGGTTTGACTTTGGTTCAATCCAACTGCAGTTCCAGCAACAACCACTAGGCTGCAGCATCTGTCCACCAACTGTTCAAACAACTGAGTTTAATAGCAGGATGATGTGAAGTTCACCAATTAAAGATGAATGCAGTGGTCAAAAACAGTGAGATGAATACAATAAATGTGTTATGTATGTAATATATGTACACTACCAGTCAATAGTTTGGACACACCACATTTTTCTTTATTTTTACTATTTTCCACATTTTAGAATAACAGTAAAAACATCAAAACTATGAAATAACACAAATGGAATTACGCAGTGACCAAAACAGTGTTAAACAAATCAAAACTATCTTTTATTTTAGATTCTTTGCCTTGATGGAAAGGCAAAGGCTTTGGAAAGAAATTCATACATACGATCAACTTCACTATTTAGATTTGTCTAAGAAACTAATGTGAAGCATTTAAGCAGAAGCCTTTAGATCAAAACGGCTTTAAGAGAATGAGAAACACAGAACATTCAGTCAGGTGGGTCCAGACTGTTGACTGGTAGTGTAGATTTAAAACACAGCAGGTTGTCTAAGTGGTAAAACTAAATCTCTTTAAGGACCAACAGATTACAGCAGAAAGGAGGTTTGACAACAGTTTGTGAAGACCAGGTTCATACTGTACTCTGCCTCACCCGTCACTTCATCTATTGCCCTTTTTATCCTCCACCACTCCCATTTCATGACGGCAAAAGTGTTTGGGCAGATAAGGATTACTTAATAAAACTGCCTAATCTCTGTTTTTTCCATGTTTCTCCCATTTCAGGATTGGAAAAGTATGGACAGACTGAGATTATATTCAATAAAGTGGTCAGCATGTAGCCAAAAACTCTTAATGTCTCCAAACCATACTGCCATTTTTCCATTCCAATATATATCAATTTCAGTGTAAACCTAGATCTATGGGGATTCAGATGTGACTGCACTTGTCTCTAAATTACTCTGAAGCATTATGGAGTAATATGTTGGCTAAATTACTGCAAATAAAAACAAAAATCTAACCTCAAATCTTCATGCTTGTAAAGAAAAAGCACCTTAGTAGTTCTCCCCTCACTAATTTTCTTACAAATTTAAATCTATGGGGAAATTAAAGGAGTCTCAGTAAGATCTCAAGGGTCTTGTAATATTTATGAGTTTGTCTGCTTGTCGACTTTGAGACGTCACCGCACGGTAAGAATCTCTTGACTTCATGCTAAAATGCAGCTTTATTGAATATAATCTCGTAATCTGTCCGAATGCTTTTGGCAGTCAGAATCGGGTGGGCCGTGTACAAAACTAGTTCTTCAAAGCTTCATCTGATACGACTAAAAATACCCTCCAATTAAAGCAGATGGTCTGCAGTTTAACGTCATGCTCACTGGGCCTGTTCAGACGCGGAGTAACAAGCGTATGGAGCCGAAGCATCGAGCTGCGTGTCCCCGTCCAAATATATCACTGCAACATGTGTCCTGATTAAATCCCAGAGTGTATGCAACATGTACAGTTCTCTCAGTTCATTTTGTTCTATACTGCGCCCTCTATAGCACCCCACTAGCTGGGATTGGCATTATATAACGCCATTTTCTGAAAGTGAAAGGGAGCAGATTGGGATGTTCTGCTAATCCCACGAGTTCAGACCGTCACACAGCGGCATCAAAAGAGTTTTCAGCGAGAGCTAAAGAGCAGTTTGAGATCGACAGGCAGGTGAAGGCCCTGAAGATGAAACACTGCCTAGTCACATCCCCTGCTGTAGTGTAAATACATAAAGTGGAGTTTTAGTTATACAAATATTTCTTGGAGGCAGAGCTGCTCCGGAGGCAGAAGTAATCTCATTGTTGTCTCATTGTCAGAGTTAAACCTCAGTGGGCGGAGCACAAGTTAGCTAACTGGCAAACTTGAATGGCAAATAAGGAACTCTGGTCAAAATATAAAGAATATAAATGGCAAAAATGTTTCATTCATTCATGATCATGGCATCATGATGTTGAAGGTCAGCTAGCTAACTAGCTTACCTAGCTAGCTATAGGCTAGTATGGCTAGTTTGAACTTGAAGCTCATCTAGCTAACTAGCTAACCTAGATAACTTAGTATGATAGATTGTATTTTTTCAGTTAGTAGCAGAGCGCTAGGCTTCATAATATTATCTTCTTCCTCTCTTACCTCTTGTCTATTTCACTGGGCTTCAGTCTAACGTTACTTAGCCAGAAAAACAGTGGTTCACAGTGGTTTACAACCAATCAGATCATCTGTGCCTCCAGAGCAACTCGGCCTCTGAGAAATGTTTGTAGAACGAAAACTCTGAGCAATCTGCTGTAAATACACCGAATGGTGAACTTTGTACCAAAATAATCATTTTTATTTTCCCTTTTCAGTCTCTTTTACTTGATTAATTATTAGTAGAAGCCTAGAGGCTGCAAGTATGTTTCTAAAATTCCATTAATCATCTCGGGAACCCAGTTTGGGTTTAAAGTCCCAGACTGAGAACCTGCTGAACCTCACATGTCTTCTTTAACCCCAACCACTCTTTCTTCTCCATTTCTTCGTATCTTACCACTCTATATTTTTCTTTATCTCGTTTCTCCTCACCGTCCCTACTGTGACTGTCTTTCTCTTTCTTTTGTTCATTTCACTATTATACAAGACAGTTAGTTTTTAGGGTTTTTTATTCATAATTTTTGCACATTTTATATTTACATGGGTTAAATAAGACATTCTTAATGCACACTCTCATTATATATTAATGTCTTTACACAATATTGGATTTTAGAAAGAAAACAATATGAAGCAACATTTTGTAATCATTCGTGAGATTTTGCATGATGACATTGTTTCCAAAAAGTGGCCAAAAGTGTATAAAAATTGATTCAGCTCTTATTTTTATCTCCGAAATAGAATAATGGCATTTGATTGTCTGCGAGCAAATGTTTCTTTGGTTGTCTAAACCAATATTATTCCAAATAACATAACCCCTGCATACAGCGTAATTGTGATTTAGAGTGGTAAATGGGACAAAAAATGCCAAAGGCTGGTTATGATTTTGGGGATTTGAGTACTTTTTGATTTGAGTACCGATCCAGAGGTGAAAACAATCAGCATGAATCACATAACACATAAAATAACCAATGCTGTGCCATTTGTTGGACACTTTCATCTAAAGCGCCTTACAGTGCCATGAATCAAACATTTTGAGCAAGAGGTTGGAATCAAACGCCTAAACATGACGGTGTTAATGCCACTTTCTACCCATACAGCAGTGACTCTCAACCATTTTCATATCAAGGACCCTAATTTAGTCCACATTAGGGTCACAGACCCCCATTTGATGAGATTTGGTGTCTCTGACCCAAATCTGAGAATATTTTTATTGGTAGATATGATTTTGTCCAGAATTCCTTAACTATCTGTAGAGAGAGAAACAGTGAAACTATGATCAAAATGGTCATTCTTCTACATTCTCTAATTGTGTTAATCTTGTAAATGAAATAATGGTGAAGTTTAACAATTCATAAATTTGCTGGGGACCCCCTGGAACCCCCTCAAAGACCCCTGGTGGTCCCCAGACTCCACGTTGAGAACCACTGCCGTACAGGACCACAAAGTCAGGCTTACAGTTGACATCCCAGACAATGAGCTGACAGGTTCGTTGCATGGACTGACTTGAAGGTTTCTAGTCAGATCTTCAGTGTTGCGTGTGAAGCTGCATGCAGCCATCAGATCGGCCGCCAGGTCCGGCCTGAACACGACAAACTCTGTCTGTTGACAACCTGAAACTTACATAACCCCCCACCAGAAAAAAAAAACAGCACAGGCAAAACAAAATGCATAATACGTGGTCATAATACTCTGTGGCATTCACCGTTTAATCCCACAAACATGAAATATCGGGGTGGAGTATCTGTGCTATTCATATTGCAGATGAGACACAGCCATTGGTGGATTTGGTTGGCTGGCTGGGAACTGAGATGTCCAGCCCTTGTTTTTTTATGTAAGAGGATTTAGCCTGGTGAGGCCCTCTGTGGCACGAGTCCTCTAAAGACTGGGTGTTGTATCATCTCTGGGTTTTGCCAGAGCCAATGAGCAGAGGGGACAGATCTACTGGCCTGATGCGGGAGGCGAGAGTCTTTTCGGCCGTGGAGGATCGTCATTTCACAAAAGGAAGGAAGCTTAAGTCCGCTGCTAAGCAGGCAAAGGTGCTGGATGAGCTTGCCTTTTTTTGCACTGCAGCATGCAGTATCTCTTCAGAGCTATTTTCTCCCGACATGTTGAATAGATCCCACACCCCTTAGGGCTGAGCAGCATGTTAATAAACATCAAGAAATTAAACTGCATCAAACAATAATGTTGTTACTTTTATTGAGGATTTGCATGTCAATTTTTTTGCTTGAGAATGTTTGGTCACACTTTATTTGGATGGTCCAATGTTGATACTCAACTTCCTATCAAGTGACTATAATGTGTCACTATAAGTCTACTGAGTTTCAAGTGAATCTCACAATTGTGTGAAAAGCAGTCTATAGATATTCAGTGTCTGGGTTAGGGTTAATCTTAGGGTTGGGGTTAGGTTTAGGCTAAGGTCAGGTTTAGAGTTAGAGGTACAGTCTGTGAAGATACACCGAATAGGCAAGTGACGCTTTGTTGAACATCTACTTTCTGTCACCTGATAGTTCAATGGGGGATCAACATTGGACTATCCAAATAAAATGTTACCGAGTTTTTTGCTGTAAGAAAGCACCAGTCAGTTGTAAGGATGAAACCATATTTTGTGATATTTCTTCAGTCTGTAGATGGGTGGCAGTGAAGAGAGCCACAGAATTGGCAGTATCAAGTGTAATATTCTGTGGTCGTCTTTTCAAAAAACATCTTTTTAAGTTACAATCACATTACATTACCTAGAAAATGTTCTTATTCAAATAAAACATTGTGTAAATATCAGGGTTTCTTATCACTGGCAGCAGAAACATTTTCAGGACAATGTGGTGTTGACATTCAACACTAACAGTCAGAACGTACACCATTTTTGTTGGACACTTTCATCAAAAGCGTCTTACAGTACCATGAGTGCATACATTTTAAGTATGGGTGGGAATTGAACTCTGGCAGTGTTAGTGCCTTGCTCTACCCATTGAGCCCTATAGGACCAATAAACAGTCTCAGCTTCATCTGAACAGGGAACCAAAGGAGCTAATGATCTCTCTGTGGCTAGGAGGGCGATGAAGGGATGGAAACAATGGAGTAAGGCCAGTGATTGATTGTACATACACGCACGCAGTCTGCAGAAAAGGGAGCAGGAAACAAACCCATTCATGGAGGGAAGCAAGAGAGAGACATAGAAACTCAATTAAATTGCCAGAAGTCCATTGTCACTGAATGCTTGTTTACTTTGCTGCTTCTAGTTTTAACTGGCATTCATTCTACTTCATTTTGACTGGATGATATCTTTGAACCCAATGGGAAGATTGCTCGGCCCAAATTTGAAGTTTTTTTCCTAAGAAGAATGGAAAGAGTGTGAGAACTCTTGTTGTGGATGTCAACCGCCCCAAAACTAAAGAAGAACTGTTGTTGTAGAGTGCTTTCGGGTGACATAATGCACCCTCTGCCGGCCATATTGGAGGTCTTCAGCTCTATGGAAACAGTGGAGTGAACAGCTGATAGCATTTCTAAATGAACAACTTGGCTATCTCAACTGAACTGAATATACATGTTACTTTTTGTGTGTTTTTGACTGGGAACTGATTGTTTCGCCACTGATGTGATTGATTTTGTTTCAGTAATGCTAGCTTGTTAGACAGCTAGGCTACATGGTTAGCTAACCAGCACTGTCTTGTTGTTATTACATTTGATTTGAGCACTAGCTAATGTATCAAATACAAGCTTGCATTAGTAGTGGCTAGTCGCACACTAACATTAACATTACTTGCTTTGCTAAATTAGCCTGCTGGCTAGTTAGCTAGCAACAAAGTCAAAAACCAACTGTTCAGGTTAACACAGCTAAATCTTCTCAAGCTTCAACAAATCTACCTTTGGACCATTCACTTTTACTTAAACATTACTGAATTGACACCAACAATCTTTTTTCAAGTATCTTTTTTTCCAGCCAGGTTGTTATGTATTTAGAGATTATTTGTGCACAGCCAATTCTCCACTGGACCTCCATGACTGTGCCAGCTGTGGTTGTGCAGAGATTTGAGATGCAGCTGCAAAGCCTCTATTAGCTTGGAATCAGTAATGAGGAGGTTGAGATTGCTCTGACCACAGCAGCCCCTTAATTGAATCAACTAATCATAGGTTAGTGTGTTGATGTCACTCAGCTGATTCACTTCCACCCTGCAGACTGAACACCAACTGGCAATGTTTTAATTCCAGTTATTTATCAACTTAGTCTTGCTACTTGCCACTGTGACAATGCAATGAGAGATCCAAGTCTTCCTTGTTGCACCGAACAGTTTGCTTGTCAGGCTGGTGGAGAGGTAGCCCTTTCATCGCTACATTTGATCTTTCTTGTGTGCAAATGTGGGCCATGGCAATCATGGCTAATGCAGTAAAAGCCCAAATATTTCCATTGTCCATGGGGAATTTCCCTTTCGTGAACCTGACAGGTTCAAATCAGGTCTGTTTGACTTCAGTGGATCCTCAGCAGTCCGTGGCAAGACGTGAACAAGTCATTTGGCTTGTACATGCTCAGTTTGAACAGGTTGCCCATGTGCTGTCAGTGGGTGGTGGGTGATCCCAGGAATTCAAGGGGCTTCTGGGATTTGCTGTCTTTCCACCAGGTTTGGCCAAGATCCTGGAAGGGAAAAACATGACAATGTTTGAACAAGGGTTTCTGTTTACACTGTGGCCATTCTAAACAATTTGGTCATAGTATGCATGGGATCAATGATTGTAAAATACAATGCCTATACCGTATATTATATACAACCACCTCCCCTATATGTTCATGCAAATGTCAGGGTCATGTTGGGTTGTTGCGCAATAATGATCTATTGTCAGAATGGAATAAACAGATGCTCTCGGCTTGCTCCTCTGTCCTATACTGTCTCAGCAAAGAGGCAAACCAGATGGTCTTGCATGGTTTCCCCTTCAAACAAACCACCTAGTTTGAAATGATGCTATCAACAGAGGTGGTTTCAGATTCCACATGGTTGCGATCATCCAAAATCTCTTTGGACACCAACATCTGCTGCGTGACAGTTATGTAAACCTTAAACCTTTTAGAGAGGCAACCAAAGAGTTAGGCAGTCACACTTTATTTGGATAGTCCAGTACTGATATCAATTTAGTATCAAGTGACTATAATGTGTCACTAAAAAGTCTACTGAGTTTCAGGTGGTACAATAGTGTGAAAAGTAGTCTATAGATATTCAGTGTTGGGGTTAGAGTTAATCTTAGGGCTACGGTTAGGGTTACATAGTTTAGAGATGCAGCAAATACGCAAGTAACACTTTCTAGAACTTGTCCTTTTTATCACCCGATAGTTTAGTATCAGCATTGGATTATTCAAGTAAAGTGTCATCAGTTAGGCCTATTCCACTGCAACCTACTTTCCATGTGTCCCCAGCATACGTCAAAGGGATGAATGACGAACATACGTCTATCCATCTATCCATCCATTCATTATTTCCCTGTCCAGTGAGGTTTTATGTTGTCCATCTCTCTGATGGAGGGAGGGTGTGGGTGGGATCAAGCAGGGGATTTACAGGCTGTGGCAGAGGTTTGCGCAGCAGGGCAAAGTGCTTAGAGTCTGGGACTACTGTGCCCAGTGTGAGGGGGAGGGGAGCAGCAGAGATGGACAGTATTATCACTGCACCAGACTTTGGAGCTCTGTGGGTAGGATGGCATGTTCGGCTCCATCCTGCACTGTCCTGAGTGTCTAACAGTTCAGGTATTTTACACGAAGGGAGCATCATTGCTTTATCACTGTGTAAGCTGCTTCAAGAGCTTGTGAAAGCACCAGGCTACAAATATTTAAATATACCAGTATACAAATATTTCTAGGAAAAGAGCTGCACTGGAGGCAGAAATAATCTCATTGGTTAAACCTCAATGTGCGTAGCCAAAGAACCACAGAGTGCAAGTTAGCTAATTGCCAAATTTTAATGGCAAAAAAGGAACTCTGGTCAAAATATAAAGAATATAAATGGCAATGACTTTTCATTATTTTATGACCATGGCATGATGTTGAAGGTCAGCAGCTAGCTAACTAGCTTACCTAAATAGCTATAGGCTAGTATGGCTAGTTTGAACTTGGAAGGTCAGCTAGGCTAACTAGCTAACCTAGATAACTTAGTATGGATAGATTGTATTTTTTCAGTTAGCAGCAGAGCGCTAGGCTTCATAATATTAGCTTCCTCCTCTCTTAACTCTAGTCTTCTTAACTGGGCTTAAGTCTAATGTTACTTAGCCAGAAAATCAGTGATTCTTTGGCTCTGCCCATTGACATTTAACTTGACCAATCTGATTATTTCTGCCTCCAGAGCAGCGCTGCCTCTGAGAAATGTTTGTAGAACTAAAACTCTGCTGCCCATTACTCATTTCATGAGTCAGTCTTTAAGAGAGATGCGGGCAGGCAATACAATATCATCTATACCATCTGATTATAAGACTCACAAATGATGTGCCAATAGGCGGAGCAGATATGTAAAGCTGCATGTAGATTTACATGGAGGCTCAGCTGGATTTACAGGGAAACATGTTGCCAAGCAACATTCCAACCCCATGTGATTTATGATGTTTCTGCTGTAAAAGTAGTTATCCTCTCAAAATCTTATTCAGTATGGCAGAAGACACAAACAGCTGTGGTGAATGTAGCCAAACATACAGTGACATTTGGCATGTACGTGTCTGTGTCTGTGTGTGTGTGTGTGTGTGTGTGTGCACGCATGCATGTCCATGTGTATGTGTGTATGTACAGTCATAGCCTTCATTGTGCATGTCACTCATCACACACCTACATCTAACTAATCCATCAATCTTTCATTAGTATTACAATCACTGCTGCATCCTAATGTTTCTCAGATGTTGGAAAGTAGAACTGAAAAGATTTATTGTGTCCTGAATCTCGTGAAGTGAGGTCACTGATTTCATCTCCTGACAGCTGAAAAAGGAACAAAAGTTGAATTATTTTATAAAGGCAATTTCTTTAAAGGAAAAATCCACCCTAAAACACTTTAACATTGTTTAAAAGAAATGTCTTATTCCCGTGGATAACCGGCCAATCGTAGATGAGGTGACGTCACCTCCAGATGTTTCCAGCAGCTCCAGTGGAGTCTGATATGAGAAAATGTTTCAGGATGTAAAACCTCAGCGGTAAACATCAGGTTTTGGTGTCAGTCCCTCAGAATCAAAGAGCGAGGACTTCTTTCTAGAGCCGCCATTTTGCACCGAGAGACGTTCAACAATCATCCATCGGAGAAGAGGAGAGAGACCAATTTCTCCACCCACAGGAGCAGGAGAGAGACCAGAATGCAATGCAGCAGAGAGACAGGCTGGGGTTTGAGTGAAGGGATGCGGCTGAGATTGTGGGAAAAGTAGAAGTAGGCCTAGGCGAGGCAGGTTGAGGGAAAGTGGGTTCAACCAGAAAAGTAAATTACAACAAGTCATCACAAAATAACTCCTGGAATGTGTTGAACATCACAGATTGATGAGATCTAACTGTTTTTAAGGGTGGACTTTTTTCCTTTTCATGTGTATGTGAGCATGCAGTTGTGCAGGTGTCCCTGTCTGCCAGTCAGTGGCAGCTGATGTGTGTGGGTGGTCCAGGGTTTCCCTTTCCTCAATGTCTTCTCTCACTCTATTTCATTTACCCCAGTCTAGTTCATTTCCACTTTCCTGCTTTGATAAGATTATGTTGCTTAATTAACAAACAACCAAATGCAACGCTTAAACCAAGTGAACTGGGTTTTAACTTTAACTCCATTGAACATAATGGAACATAATGGAACAGTAGTATAGCCTACTTGTACCTGTATCTCCATTTTATTGCTTTCTTGTGTTTCGGCACACATTTTATTTAAAGTTCCATCTGTTTTTAATTGTATCTCTGTTTGTTTGTTTGTTTGTTTGTTTTTGGTTGTACCTGTTTATCTCTTGTATTGCATTTTAGTCCTATTTTTTATTATTATTATTATTATTATTATTATTATAATAGGTTCAGTCAGCTGGTCAGACTGGACTGACCGTGTCACCACTGGCCTCGATTCGTGTCCCACTGGGATCCAGCACACAACATATGAGTAATAATTGATTCCCATGCATTTGCCAATGCATGATGGATTAGAGTTCGAACACACACTGGCACAGCACAGTATGTATGGGATGAACAGATGCCCTTGACACACAATGGCCTCTAATACACACATGCAGAAATGCATCTATGCACTAGGATTCGACTGATAAGGCCAGTATTGATCCCTGATAGCTTTGGATTGATTGACATTTTGTGCCGTTATTCATTATCTTTAAATTTGATCATTTTCATGCCAAAAGTATTCAGTGTTTTCCTCCAGAATTTTCTTCTTGTCAGGGTGGAAAAGCCTCTGAAACAGCATTTAGACCATCATGGGACACTAAAACTCTTCACTGAAACACAGACTGATGAAATTATTTTAGTGTTACAGTCTGTTTTTCTGTATCTGTGGTCAGGAGGAACCTCCATCATATCAGAGCGAAGCAACACTGACTGGCCGATATCTGATTTTTAATAAAAGGCCAATATCAGCAAACCGATTGATCGCTCTAACTCTAATATGCACACACACACACACACACACACACACACACACACACACACACATTGCTTACCTCTTGCTTACCAACCGGCAATTTATGAACATCATCTAGGAAATTTAAAAAACAAAAGAAAAGTCCAGAGCTAAAGATACTGTACAAAGTGATACAGCAGCACTTCATGGTCATCAGTCATAACTGTTCTCGCTCCAACCTTCCTCTTCCCTCTTCCCTCTTCCTCTTCCTCTTCCCTCAGACAAGCGTACTCCTCTTCTCCCTCTCTCTCTCCCTCTCCCTCTCCCTCTCCCTCTCCCTCTCCCTCTCCCTGTCCCGGTCTCGCTCCCGCTCCCTGTCCCGGCTCAGGTCGGGCGTGGGCGGCTCGGCGTGGCCGGCCGTGTTGTTGGGCTCGTAGCGGGACGAGGCCGGCGAGTTCTGCATGACCACCAGGCGGATGGGCGACTGGCTGGGCGGCGCCGGCGGCTCGGGCGCGTACTCCTTGGTGGGGTCCTTGCCCCGGCAGTCGTACAGGATGCAGGAGATGAGGAAGACGAGGAGCAGGATGACATAGCTGGCGACCAGGATGATGAGGTTCAGGGTGACGGGGTCAATCTCCAGGTAGAATTCCATGAAACCCATGGTCGCCGCTTCATATCTCGCCCGGCGGCACCCGAGGGGAAGACGAGGGAGAGCGCCCGGAGGATCCAGAGCAAGGAGGAGAAGGGATGGGAGAGATGCGGGGGGGAAGGAAAGAGAGAGAGAGAGAGAGAGAGAGAGAGAGAGACTTTGGAGAGAGATGGCACAAAAAAGAGCGAGAGAGGCGACCGTCAGTTACGAAGGGCGAGGGACGGACAGAGAGAGAGAAGAGAAGAGCGAAAGACAGCGGCGGGACGGCATCGGAAATGAAATGAGAGGGATCAGCTGAGAGAGAGAGTGACAGATAGAGAGAGAGAGAGAGAGAGAGAGAGAGAGAGAGAGAGGGGCAGTGACAGCAGGACAGGGTGGATATGAAGGCTTTGTGCTTAAAGGACGTTAATCCTCGCTGCTCCTCCAACCTTGAATTTCTGCAGCCAATGATTAAAGCTGCTCAGTTTAATAACTTAAGCCACCATTTTAATTTTGCCAACTGCACATACAGTGGCAGGGGCGGAGCGGGCCAAATTATGCACTGCAAAATGGAGGACGGGACTTCATAACTGTCCCACACACACACACACACACACACACACACACACACACACACACACACACACCTGTCAGCCTGCCACGAGCGTCACTTTGGGGATTTTGGGGAATCATGTAATATGTATTAAATAACTGCTTCATTATGTCACTGGAGGTGATTAATTTTCGATTTTAAATCAAATTAGATTAAAAGCACACCAGGTCACACGACAGGCCGTGTTCCAGCTCTAAACATGTAATGTCATTTATTTATTTATTTATTTTTTTTCAGTGTTAGCATGTTAGCGCAGCCCGGGCTTACCCAGCATCCTCGGTTCATCTCAGCTGATGAGAGACTTCATCAAATCAAGTGTGGAAAAGACCTGCTGCCACTTTTTTATCATCGCTGTGACCTTTTGTGTCGCAGCATCAGAGAGTGAAGTGGCTTTTTGTATTTTCTATAAGCCCATATGGATTTGATTAGAGAGAGAGGCAAAGTGTTTCTTTAATCTGTATTGGGACCATATGTTGAGCTTTTTATCACAGTGGGGGAACAGAGGTAGTTCAACTGAAAAGGGTTTTTGAAGCCCAATACTGATATTTTGGTAACACTTTACAATAAGGGTACATTAATTAAGGGTTAGTTAATGCTTAATAAGCATTAACTAACCCTTAATTAACAGTTAACTGATGTGTCTGGTAATCATTTACTAATGATGTTCATGTTAACTAAGGTATTAATTTATTCATTATTTAATAGTCATCTTTATAAACTATTAAATAATGTACAAATTAATACCTTAGTTAACATGAACACCATTAGTAAATTACACATTAGTTAACTGTTAATTAGTTAACTAATTAACAGTTAACTAATTAACTAACCCTTAACTTAGTGAGCCTTATTGTAAAGTGTTACCGATATTTTTATCAGCATATAATATATTATAATTGTAAATAGTCGAATAAAGGTGGGAGGCAGGACTTTGACAAAGCAGATTCTGTCAATATATAAAAAAACGAGTCTCTCACTTTTTTCTGTCTTTTTACAATTATTGGTCGTATTATTATTACGTTTTTTCCTCCGATTTTCCTCCAATTTCGGTGTTCCACTTGTTCAAACTGAAAGGTTTAATAAACTTCAGAACAATTCAGCAGCATGACTAGTTTTTTATATATTGTCAGAATCTGCTTTGTCGGCGTTCCTTTATGTGCTAGAAGTGATTTTCAGACTGTTCCTCCAGACAATGACAGTGAATGGAGAGAGAAAAAAAACACAATTCTCCAGTCTCCTCTATACCGGAGCAACAGATCACAGAATCACTGATTTTGGGGTTTTATCATGGAGGAAGAGACACAACCCAAGAGACTAGCAGAGTCACACAGAGCTTTAAACTAGATGTAGACAGAAGTAAATGGACTACAACTCTAAATGACACCAGTATTCTTCTTTGTTTATTCAATGGAAGGGAAACTCTAGGATACATTACTGCCTTTAAATGAAGAGTTAATTTACAAAAAAACAAAAACATTATTGAACAATTAAATGCATCAATAAAAAACGCAAAGAGAATCAAATGTCATGTCAGGTTTTCCAGTCTATTTTTCTGTATCTGTGGTAGAGTAGAGACACTGATATCTGATACTGGATATTTCACAATAAAAGCCCAATATTGGAGATATATATATATATATCAATCTAGACCTAGTTCAGAACTGTTGATTTTAGGTTTGGTGTGTTCCTGTCTGTGTTTATGTGTGTTCATGTTTGTATCCGTGTACATGCATGCACATCCCTGTATGTATGTATTTTCATGTGTATGCTCCTGTGTGTGCTCAAATGTTTGCATACACATGGTTACATCTGTGTGTGTGTGTGTGTGTGTGTGTGTGCGTGTGCGTGTGGCAGCGATGACGAAAACAAGGGATTAAATATCGGAAATCTTTCCTCTGACGTGGTGCGGAGAACAGAGCAACCAAATCTGCTTTCAGCCAAATCTCACACTGACCATATGACTCGCATACAGATCTGCTGCTGCGGCCATATAGAGGGAGGAATACAGAATTCAGAATTTAGAATTTACCTGCAATAGATTATACACAAGAAAAGTTTTAATCTGTGAGATCCTCGTTTGGTTGATTCAGTCTCCATCTTTGTCCCTCAGCCTCACTGTGGTGTGTCAGCACTGCTCTTCCCACAGATCACCTGTCAATCAAACAGTGTGGGCGGAGCTTGGATTTTCTTGTTGATGCAGTCTGAGTTTCTCTTTTCTCTGCCTGTTCAGTACGGAGCCCGGAAGCGGCTATTAGGAGAGAAAAAAAATAGTTATATGGAGTCCACGATTTACTGTAACGTGCGTCACGTATGTTAATGTCAGTGTCTGTTTACGCTGAATAGGCAAATCCCCCAAATATTGCAACATATTTAGCCGCTTAACCTTCAGGCCATGTAAACACAATCAGGTGCTGCAACACACCCAGGACAGGCCACATTTAAACATAATCACCAATATGTGCACTGACTCTTTATAAGCTCGTGAAGAACACGTGTATTATATATCGAGAGCACAATGTCACTATTTGGAGGCACGTTTTGGCAATTTGTGCACGTAAAGAGGAAATCGAGGGAACAAATTGTATCTCGTGCGCACGAAAAAAAGAGACATAAATTATTTTTCTCCCGATGGCTACTCCCGGGCCCCATTCTTTTCTCTGTCTGTTCAGCCATGGTGGCTATCGCTGCTCATGTAAACTACCCAGTTCTTCTTCTTCTGTTGATTCCAAACAACAAATGTCGCTCAAGCAACTAATTACCAGACCATTCCTTGTAACTTCTGATGGCTGAAATGACAGAAAATCGTATATAACGATACTTGTTGGGAATAAGGTCAAATTGCAGCAATAGTTCAGCAAGTACGCAGTAAAAAGTGGGATTCAAAAGTCTGGAAAAAATCAAAACGCAAAAAAGAGAGAGTCATGTGTCACGTTTGAACCACAAGAAGAAGACTCTGAAGTCTGTGGTTGAAACATGCTGCTGGTGTGATTTATTTGTATACTTCAGTAATCTTGTTTGCTGAACTTTATGCGCTCTCTCTCTTTTTGCGTTGTGACTTCTGCAGCGGCGACATCTGTGTGAGCAGAAAGTTCGGTCAGATTAAAGCGTCTGTCAGCCTCTGTCCGTAAACCTCTCAACCCTCCTCCTGTCTAAATAAAACACAGAGAAATGAAAGGAGGATGTCCAGTCTCTTGTAAAATAACAGAATCAGGAAATACCTTTCAAACCTCGGACACCTCACTACTGTCCTGACAGCAGATGGTGAGCGGTGAAAAAAAGAAATAACAAGGCGGGGGTAAAAATAACAGAGCCGGAGAAATATAGCAAAGCGGATATTAGACTGTGGGGAGAGGACACCCAGACAGGCTGCACTGACCTGCTGATGGTATGCAGCTCCTGTCCCTGTGGATCGACCCGACCCACTAAACAGGACTGACACAGGCCTTCTGAATCACATCATTGGCTGCCACCTCCCCTCCATGCAAAGCATATACCATACACGATGCCTCAGGAAAGCATGAAAAATCATAAAAGACTACAGCCACCCAGGCTGTGGACTGGTCTCACAGCATCCAGGCACGGACTACCAGACTCACAAACAGTTCTTTCCCCCCAGGCCATCAGGCTTCTCAACCAGCAACATTAATCTCAGTGATCACTTTGATCACATGATCACCTCAATGTATGCTCTAGACACTTTCTATGTTCATTAAATGTACAACACCAAAAATTATTGTGCATATCCATCGGCACTCCTACACTTTATATTCATAATATTTATTACTCTTATTCTTACTGTCCAGATTGCCAGACTTTGTGACTCTTTTTAACAATTTAATATTTGATTTTTTTTTTTTTTATGCCTACTATGTAGTTGTTGCTTGCCTTGTCCTAAGAATTTCACGGTTCAGAATGACCTTGTGTTATACTGTGACACTTTGACTTTGACACACCACTGTGTGTGTGTGTGTGTGTGTGTGTGTGTGTGTGTATTAAGGTAAGAAGTTAACGGAGGCTCGGGGCTCGGGGCTAGGGACAGTTATTATGGCCATGAAATTAAAAATGAGGGCGGAAACAAATGCCTCTGATAATTAGGAGTAACTATTTTTTTTGCATATCACTCTGTATTGTTCCCTGTGGGTCACTGTAGGGAATTATTATTATTTTTTTTTTAGTTCCCTAGAGCAGTGATTCTCTCAGAATCCCATGACTGTCTGTATTGTAGGTAGAGAGATAACAGAGAAACTATGATCAAAACAGTCATTCTTCTACATTCTCTAATTGTGTTAACTTCTTGTAAATGAAATAATGGTGAAGTTTAACGATTCATCAATTTGCTGGGGACCCCCTGGAACCCACTCAAGGACCCCCTGGTGGTCCCCGGACCCCACGTTGAGAACCACTGCCCTAGAGGTCCTGTTTAAAATATAGTCCGTGCTGCACTTATTCATAGTAACCTTGTATGTACATTTACTTCTTAAAACTTCATTCTGTTAATCTTTTAATTTCTATTTAATCACATTACATTTTTATACTTTGTCTTGTTTCACGTGTACAAATGTGCTCTTTTTATTTTTTGTTTATGATTTTTGCACTGCACTGTTTTCAGTGCACCTTACTGCAAGGATGATAAATAACCAGATGATTCTCAGAGCAGTAGAAGCTGTTGGCACCACACAGCCAGCAGGAGGAGAAAATACTAACACACACATTCTGCTGCAGGTACAAAGAAATCAAACGATCAACATGGTAAAAAAAAAACTCAACAGGAGGGTGAGAGTCTTCTGGAAGGCCTGCTGACAGTTTCCAGCTGTGGGAAAACAGTTGAAATAAACCTTAGTGCTACAGCTTATTGTGTTTATTTATTTTTGTCAATATGCAACGCAAATGTATGACTTCATAATTTAATAAAAAAGGACCAAAATGCCCCTAAAAATCTGATCAAATGCTTCTGAAAGAAAATGTAATTTCTTTTCTTGGTGTGCTTGTATTGACATTTTCATCTACAACGACTTAACACCTGGCACTTTATACTGTAGCACTTCACTGGGATTGGGATTTACTCACTTTAATTGGATTGGGACTTACCGGTATGCTTTTAATACTTCAGTATGGTAGTTGTGACTCTATTTTGCCCCTGATCTGTTGTTTATCTGAGTTATTTGTCTTTTATTGATGTGATGTCTTTGCCACATGTTGTTTTATGTGTTCTTATAAATATTTCAAACCCTGGCTGCAAAGCAAATTTCCCTCCGGACAAGTTGAAAGTTGAACAAGTTGAAGTTATATTTGTTACATTTTAGGTATTTGCCTGATAATCTTACCCAGAGTAAATTGCAGCAAAGGATCATGGGGTGTTTTAGTGTCCTGATCAAGGTCACTAAGACAGGACACACAGTAGCTGTTAATGGACAACAAACGTGACTTTCGGTTATGGGACAGTCTGTAACCGCTAGGCTGTCCTGTCACCGAGTGTGTCCGTGTGTGTGTGTGTGTGTGAGTGTGTGTGTGAGCCTGCCTGTGCAGATGTGGCGGATAAAGTCCTGTCAGGAATCAGGCTAATTCCTTGCACAGTCAAACAACATTGCCCTTCTCCATCTGTGGAGGTTTTTCCGCCTCGGCCTGATGGACGGGTGAAAAGCGCGGCTTAGGCAGGGAGGCAGCAGATGGAGCGAAAGACTCGGTGAAAAAAGCTTTTTCAGAAAGAGGACAACACAAGGTCATACTGGGACACATTCGGTCTACGAAGACCGAAGCGAACTTTGACCTCGGCCGTATCGATTCAGGCTGCGTTCACACCCGTCATGTTCTGATCGGTTTCTCTGAACTCTGCAGTGTTTCCTTCTTTAGTTCAGTTGGTTTGTCCAGGTGAGAACGATGACCTTTGAACTCTGGTGGCACCAAATAACAGCACAGAGAGTCTCAGTCCTCTAACAAGAGAACTGCGGTGCGGTTCATTAATCCAACCGACTACAGGAAACCACCTCGAAACGCAAGGGATTATGGGTAGAAGGAGACAGATGCGGTTCCTCATGCTTGGAAAGCCTAGCAGAACAAAATGAAGTCTGGACTGATGCTCATATTCAGCTGTTTCTGCATGTGTTCTTAACTGGTATGAACACCACAGAAGAAGAGACAGACAAGTCCATCATGTTAGATCAAATTACAGCAGAGGTGTCACCAAGTCAACTTGATGAAGTCCCAAGTCAGTCTCAAGTCTTGAGGCACAAGTCTCAAGTCAAGTCCCGAATCTAAATGTAGATTCCTAAGTCAAGTCTCAAGTCTAAATGTAGAACAGCAAGTCAAGTCAGAACAAATCAAGAGTCCAGTATCAATTTAATATCTTAAAGAAAATTAAATATCCACTGACTTTTCAATGTAATATGGTTTTAATAGGATAAAAACTTGGTAAGAGCATCATGAGTTTGATTTCTATAATCAGTTTCAACTTCAATAAATTCAATCATTCCATACAAATTCAGAAAACAGAATTTAAATTCAGTCGTCTGCTGGAACAAATCTCATCACTTTCAATCTAAGTCATTTACACAAACACAAGATCTCAAGTCAAGACTTTAGAAACCTTTTCAAGTCATCAGAGTACAAGTCAGAGTCAAGTCCCAAGTCACCAGAACCCAAGTCAAGTCGAGTCTCAAGTCTTCTCTTCATGCACCAAGTCGAGTCCCCACCTCTGAATTACAGGAACTGGTATCAGGTTTGTTTTGAACCTCTAACCTGGCAGGATGACAGGTTAAAACTCTGCCCAATAAACAAGCTACTCGCGAGTCATGTGACTTCTGTGTTTTCGGCAGTGTGAACCTGAACAAAATAAACACAAAAATGGAACGAGGTAAAAGTTTTCCACTTAGTAGGTCACAGCTGCAGGTGTGATCACAAACGCTTTCCACTGCATCTCACCCAGTAACGTTCGACCTCAACCATCGATCCACTCAGCAGTTCACATCCCATCAGTTCCTGGACTCACATGCATTTGATGGAAAGCATTGTGTTGCAGCAGAGGAAGCGGAGTCACCTCTGTGCGTCAAAGCTGTCATGTAAAGCACAGCGCTCTTATCACAACTCTCCTTTCTTAAGGGACCGGCTGACTGGAGGAGCGACAATGTAGCTGATGGCAATCGCACTTCTTTTTACGGGGCTGCCATTCTTTTCAAACACAATGTGCGCTTCCTGGAACGACCCGCCGCTGCTCCGGTGGGTGCCTCCCGCCCCTCCCGCCCGTCCCGGCACCCACCGGAGACCGGGACGTAACAGTACACCCCATTATTTCAGTAAGCCTTTAAATCCGTCATCGCACGGGCCGAATGAAAGAAACAGACGCAGAGAAAAAATTTGGGGAGGAAAAAAAGGATTTTTAGAAGGATGAAAGGAAGGGCCTCTCCCTTGTTAATGGGACCTTTCAGGGCCTCGCTGCCATTGTTAGCTGTGCACAGTGGCTGCTGTGTCGGTATCAGATGTAAAGTTCTCTATCACAGGATCTTTCCCACCGTAGACAAACTGGAGCCGCTCGGTCCCACAGGCTGAATCCAAGAAGTACAAGTCCATGTCCAAGGAGTTCAGCCTCTCCGCACTGAATCAAATCCCTCTTTCACGCCCTCCTCTTCTCGCTCTAATATGCTACTGTATGTGTAGTGCTGAAATGATTAGTCAATCAATTAATCGATCAAGTAAAAGTACCAAACATTTGCTGGTTACAGCTTCATAGATGCTTAGATTTGCTGCTTTTCTCTGTTTCATATCATTATAAATTGAATACTGTCCCATGTTTTTTTTTGGCTGCTGGTCAGACTAAGTAAGAAATTTGAAGAATCACTTTGGGCTCTGGCCATTTGGCATATTTCTGACATTTTATAAAGTAAATGATTAATCCAAAAAAGAATCAATAGATTAATCGATAATTAAAATAATCCTTAGTTGCAGCCCTAGCTATGTATTGAAGTTTAAAAAATCCTTTCTGCCTCTCTCTTCTAAATGTAGGTGCTACATTCAGAATTCTAACATCAATAAATCTTTACCACATTCATTTTGAGACATTAGTATAATTACCGTAAACAAACCAGACCATCAGTGGTCAGCCTGTCAGCCTCTATCAGCCTCTACTCTGCATCCTCCATTGTTTCTCCACCTGGTGGATCTGGAGGGAAATCTGCTGGATCGCTTTACGGCACAAAACAGGAAGAGGTTCTGTTCTTCCAGAGCAAACGGAGCTAAAGCTGAAAGAGTTTCTGGCAGCAGATGGTGGAAGGAGGGAAAGGAAGATGGAGAAATCACTTCCAACATGTTGATCCTCTTCAGGGAGGGGGAGGGGGGGGGGGAGGCAACAGGGCTTCTGGGAAAGGGAAGGGGGGTCTCATTTGTTTACAGTAATTATACCAAGGTATCAATCCAAGAGGTTAGGTGGTGTAGAAATGCAGGAAATTTGTTTTAAAGTACTATTTTTTCTGACCCCCCCACCAATTATGTATCTTAACCCCCACCCCCCGAAAACAGGGTTCCCCCAGCTGCCAAATCCCACTTTAACCCCTGGTCTTATTTGAATGTTTCTGAATGATTCTGAATGACTCAATGTACTGTAAATGCAAGGGAAAACAGGGTTGAGAAGATGTTCTCTGACCACAGAACTTGAATGTATAGAACGGTCTTTCCCATTCAAATCAACGTTCCTGGACGGTCGGAGCGGCGGCCATCTTGCTGTGACCCGTTGGACTAGCTTCTGTATAAAGCGACTCGCAGCAAGTCACTGAGCTGAGAGGTTTTACAGCAAGAACCAAAGCAGCTTCTCTGTCTCCTTGCTGCCATGGATTGCTAACATGCTAATGTTGACTAGAAGAGCTAGAGAGAGAAGTCCAGTCTGTGATAAAGCTAACGTTAGCCTCGTCGCTAACGTTAGCTTCCAGTTGAGTTTTGACAGTTTGCTAACAGACTCATCTGCTCAGTTCTCAAGACAGTGTGACAGACTTTACAGCATTAATATCCAGACTTGTGTTGTCACCATAGCAACTAACACTTAAAATTCCATAATCACTATTTTATGGGTTACAGGACTCTCTTTCTTACCACTATTGCCTTATAAACACTCTGCACTAGTTCAATGGTAAACCTCCATGAAAATATAGAGTAGATTACCTGCCATATCTTTCATTTCTTTCATCATTTCACAGGTTTACTTGATGTTGCATCTGAATATATTGATTAAACAAGACTTTTGGAAAAGACACATTCCCCTCCCAGTATGTAGGTCAAAATAGTTCCTCCATGATGTAGAGAAGTGTGGTGCGAAAACAAATGCTTTTTAAATGACGTTTTTTAAGAAACACATCTGATTCTAACTGAGCAGTTGGACAGATTTGCTGTGAAATTTGGTGTAGTGCCGACGCAAAAAACAAAACAGCCTTTTTTGGGATAGGAAATAGTCAAATCTGCATGAAGCTTTGACAATTAAACACACAATGTTTAAACGTGTCAGTTTTAAAAAGTAAAGTGAGCATTATGTATTAAAAAAGAAGACTGTGGTGGCAGTCTGTGCTTGGGAGTTGCTGTCTTCCTCATTCTGTGGGATTTTTCACTCGGAGTCTGATGACTTGGGAGGAAGTCTCCTTGTTGCTTTTCAATAAAAAGAAGGATATGAAGATTTAACCTTGGCAGCCTAATCACCTCCATAGTTTACAGTTCAACTTCCCAACAAGAAAATCATTTCCAGGCCTCGATACCTTTAGGGCACGGCTCTGCTGGCATGGTTTAGAGTCTCAGATATTAAGTTTAGAGTTGGAGAAATGTTCTGTGAGAGCCTTCTGAAATCAAAGTGTTTTGAAATAAAGCCGTAATTAGCTGATGTTGCTTTTATATCCTTAGATGGAATTTGGAAATGCGCTTGATGGCCGCCTCCTCTGCCTAAAAGGACTCATAAATTTAGCAAAAGAACACTTAATGCAGCGCTAATGCGTTTTATGTGTTTTCACTTTTCATAAACCTGCCTGTCAGAAACTCTCTGAATAGCCCTGCTGAGCTGAAACTAACCCAATGTTTTAAAATAACTTCAGAAAACATGTTGCTATTCTGGTGCTTTCCACTATAACCTGCTACAGCTGTTAATGTAATAACCTCCCACTAATGTAATAAACCTTTACTGTAATAACAATCTCCAGTTAATAGTGTAACAATCCTGTTTATGTAATAAAGTTTTCATTGCTGTAATAACAGTTATCTACCAGTAACATAACTTTTGTTTTCCTGGTTAACATAATATCTGTTGCATTGTTGTTTTTCATTTGTCAGGTTTTTTCATTCATCAGGTTTAAAAAAAAATGTAAGAACTGAACTGATAATGTAACAATAATCTAAATTCAATACTCAACTGTCACCCATTCACAAATTTGGTTATTAACTGTGATCCTACATCTGAGATGGGATGGAAGAGATCTTTGGTAATTGTAAATGAACTTGTAAATGGGAACTTCATTAATAAAATTACCCAATAACGTAATAATTATTAAATTACAAAGTATTGCATTAATGGCAAGTAACTTTTATTACATTAATGGGAAACTAATACAGGATTGTGCACTATTATCTGCTAAGTGTTACTACATTAATGGTTTATTATGTTATGTTTCACGTGTTTTACATGCTTTATGTATTATGTTACATTAAAACTCATTAAAAAATATTTTGTTTACAGGAAATAAATTCAGAGGATTTGTACACTATTAGCTATTATTACTACTATAGTGTGTGAATTCTTTTTGATCTTCTATGCTCTGAGTTTTTTAATTTACGCACCTGAGACATTTTTTGTTTTTTTGGACTTGACAAAAAAAGCGCAGACATTTTCACTTACCTAGACGATAAACTGCAAATTGTTACTACATTAATGGTTTATTATGTTAATGGGAAGTTACTCTACAAGCCTGTATGTGCCATCATGCAAATCCTCATATTATTAGTTATTATTATAGCAGTGAAAAGTGTGACTTTCTACAATAATCTATAAAGTATCAGTTTCCAGTCATAGCAGACACTCCAGTCCAGCTAACAGGAGAGCAGAGGCTGCTGGGATACGGAGCGGAGGCTGTAATGAGCTGCTGTCTCCTGACTGGCAGAGTCTCCGGCTGCAGCGACACACCGATCCTCATTATAAACACACAACACACCCAGTCTGACAGACACAATCTCCCACAATGCTCTGCTGCTGGTCGGTAATTAAGCCTCACCTGCCGAGTCTAATGAGCTCATTGATTGTGTGTTTACAGTGGAAGCAATTATAAAAAGCCACATTCGTGAATTTATCCTGGGTCTATGCTGTATTAGTGTTTAATTCTGTGTTTCTCACAGGTCTGTATATGGAAGCCCATTGAGGACATACAGTATATTCATATATTATATTTACGCCGCTTTCCTATGATAAGTTAATTTTCTTAGTTTTCTTGAGATATTCAGTTATTTATGTCATTATCTCAAGATAATACATTTGTTTTCTGAGATAATGAGAGAATTATGTGGTTATCTTGGGAAAACAAAGAAAATTAACTTAAGTAAAATGTCGGAAGAAATGTCCTCACTGGGCTTCCGTACTGTAGCACTTGAGTCGGGTCTCGAGAACAGTTTTGACGTCTTGGACTCGTCTCGCACCTGTTTTGTCTCAGTCTTGTTTTCTGCCACGATCAGATATTGACTCAACGTTTTCCCACCCATCTGAAAATTACGTAATTTTATTGATGTTCAGTTTATTTCCTCTACAACCAGTTATTTAAGGACTTTCAAACCTGTGTTTGAGTTTGTGTTGCTAGCTAGCTTTGTTAAGTCATCAAAACGATAACGTAACATTATGAGAGGCAAACTCAAAGCAGTGAAAAAGACATGATTCGCCTGTTCAAAATGTTGCAGCTGCACAACATAGATGCAATCAGAGCCTCTGGCCCTGCTCAGTCAGAAGAGAGCAACACAGCAACGTGTGAACGCATGGTAAGAAACTCCTTCAAAACACCCGAACACAATAGGAGGGTTAATGTGCGTTAACAGAATATTGAACTGGGGAACTTCGGACCCTGGGAACATAGATACGCTCTCCATTATTTTTGCATTTGGAAAGTTGACTACAATGATTTTTTGATCTTGGTCTTGAATAGAAATCTGTTTGCTCTGGCTCTGGCCTTTAGTCTGTCCCAACCCTGTTTGGACCCGGTCTGGACTCGAATTGGAACTGACTTGGACTCGACTAAGCTGGCCTTGGACAGTTGGTGACTAGTTGGTTTCTTGACTTGTAAACTCCACAGAGTCATTCCTATGTTCCCAGGGTCCTATGTTCCCCAGCTCTATATAGCACATAATGGGAACCTGAAAAATATGTTTCCCAGCTCTGTATATAATATGGTTCGTTAGGGTTAGGGTTAAACATAGGACCCTGGTGACATAAGACCCTGGGAGAGCACATATGTAGAACTGGGGAACATAGGACCCTGGGAACATAGGACCCTTTGTCATGTTCCCATTACGTGCCATATAAATCTGGGGAACATAGGACCCTGGGAACATAGGACACTGGGAACGTAAGACCATAGGAACTTAGGACCCTGGGAACATAGATACGCTCTCCATTATTTTTGCGTTTTTGATTTTTTGATCTTGGTCTTGAATAGAAATCTGTTTGCTCTGGTCTCGGCCTTTACTTGGTCCCAACCCTGTTTGGACCCGGTCTGGACTCGAACAGGAACTGACCTTGGGCAGTTGGTGACTAGTTGGTTTCTCAACTTGTAACCTCTGAACAGAAAGTAAAACTCCAATGGGGATGGAGCGGCAGGCAGTAGCTACACAGTCATGCAGTAAAAAGTGGGACTTCTTTAGAAACCTGTTCCTGTCCCATCAAGGCTGAAAGGTCAGTCTGTCTCTGCTGAGCCGCCAGTCTGCAGGAAATCATTAAAGCTGCTGAACACTTGGATCCTGTAGAAATTTAGCATTTTTAATTTTGCTTTAATAAACGGACTGTAATGAAACGACATGGGAGCTGGACTCTGCTGCGGCTGTGGGGCGTCGAATGTTATCAATCAATCATGCAACACAGGGGCAGAGCGTACGCTATCGCCATGACGACTGTGGTTTGAAAACAGGAAGTTAATGAGAACGGCCTCTGACCCCACAGGACGCCCCCTGCAGATTCACAGTGATAGCATGGATTTCTGTTAGGACCGTTATGCTGTTATGGTCGTTATGCTGAGCTGCCATTCGCAAGAGATAACCGGCTAAACAGGAACGCTATCTGATGGCGTGTTGGCAGCCATCTTGGATCTAATGATCCTCACAGGAGCAAAACCCAGTGGAGATAAATCAATAAGAGCAAATCAGGAAGAAGATAGGAATCAAACATTTGCTTTTTGGAAACAGAGGAATATACATTACGTTTGAGGTTTTTGCACGTAACAAATTTAGATTTTCTCTTCTTCTGTCTTTTAATAAGTGTATGTCATCGCTGTGCTTTTTTAAAATGTTTTATCACTACGCACATTAATAAACCAAACCAAACTGAGCCAGTATTTCATATGCAACATCAGATCATGCAACAGTGACACAGCAGTTCTGCGATCATGATATAATCACTGCTGACTACAAAAGGAGATATTTAATGATATTTTATGTATTTATGTATTCAGCCTTCAAGCAACCTTGGCAATGCTGACCATGGTCATCTTGTGAGGGGGGGAAGGGGGGGGGGGGAGGGGGTGTTAGAGGGGTCAGGGGAATTGTTCAAAGTTGTGGTAAAGGGTGTGTAGTAACAGAGAACTCCTTCCTGTTCTCCTCCTGATCCCAGATCCCTTTTAATCTGCCGTTCCCCTTTCCACCTCCCCGCCGCTTTGCGTGCCAGGCCCTTTCCGACCGGTTTGGGGTATGTGTGTGTGTATGTGTGTGTGTGTGTGTGTGTGTGTGTGTGTGTGTGTGTGTGTGTGTCTGTGTGTGTGTGTGTGGGGGGGGGGTCGACGCTGCCACTGTGCTACACCTCTGGCTCCCAAATCTGACACTGGCCGGCTTCTCTGTGTCGGGAAGGGAAGGGAAGGGAGGGCCGGTGTGGAACAGGGATTTCCCCTCCTCCCTCCTCCTCCCTCCTCCCTCCTCACAGAGTCAATACAGAAAGACAATGGGCCGCTGTCACTCAGGATTCAGACTGCAGGGCCACATGGTTTACTAATGGGTAAAACTGAAGTTGTATATTTGTAACACATCATGTAAACAATACAGTTGGAAGCAGACCTCCAACCAGATGCTTCATGCAGTTTGTTGTGCTGCCACAGCATGGCCGAGGTGCACTGGAATTGTTTTTAAAATGTTTTTTTGAACCAGTCATGAACAGATTTGTACCTTACATTTTTGCCTGAAGTGCTGTTTAGTTTGTTTATTTGTATAGCCCCTTATCACAAGCATGTCTCAAAGGGCTTTACATAGCATCATATACAGCATATACATACTACATCATATAGCATATCTACACACATCATTTTACTAGATTATATACATTATATACGATACTACACAAACACAGCATGTCTTTGGACTGTGGGAGGAAACCGGAGCACCCGGAGGAAACCCACGCAAACACGGGGAGAACATGCAAACTCCACACAGAAAGGGCAGAGGTAGAGATTCGAACCCACGACCTTCTGTTCTGCTGTGAGTCAACAGTACTAACCACTGAGCCACCGTGCCGCCCAACCAGGGTGCTAGTTGAACTCCTTTTTTCATTCAACACATCCACCAAACTCCAACAGAAGCATCTCCACCCTCTTCTTTTTCCAACTAAACACCTTTCATTTGAGCAGCAGTTCTCAGCACCATAATCTGTTTCAATTGATCACACTGCATGATCATCAGCAGAACTAATCGTAAACTGCAAATTGATACAGCAATATACCCAAGAGAGCGTTATCTTTACTGTGATTATGGGCAGTGATGCTGCTGGGTACAAGGTGCAGTGAGGTAAATATCCTCAAGTGTATTATGTTTACCAATGCATACTGTACTGAGTTTTCTTCATACACAATAAAAACCTGGAGAAAGCATAAAGGACACTAACTAGCACCCTGGTTTCCACACAGTTGGTATAAGCAGGACTAGCAGTGCTATAGGCAGTGGTGGAAGAAGTACTGAGATCTTTTACTTCAGTAAAAGTAGCAATACAACAATGTAAAGATACTCCATTACAAGTAAAAGTCCTGCATTCAAAATCTTACTTAAGTAAAAGTACATAAGTATTGGCAGCAAAATGTACTTAGAGTATCAAAGTAAACGTACTCATTATGCAAACTGTCCCCATTTAGAGAGTTATATTTTTCATAAATTATTGGAATATTAATACTGATTTATTGACATACATGTAAGCAGCATTTTAAAGCTGTCAACGTGACTAATCTTAACAATTTAGCTATACTTTTGGGTAGTCTAATCTATAACAATGCTATTTTATAGTTATTTTATAAAGATGATCAAATGTTTTAAATATAAAATATTGATCTGAAAAGTAACTAGTAACTATAGCTGTGAAATAAATGTAATGGAGTAAAAAAGTACAATATTTCCCTCCAAAATGTAGTGGAGTATAAGTACAAAGTAGCATAAAATGGAAATACTCAACAAAAGTACAAGTACCTAAAAATTGTACTTAAGTACAGTACTTGAGTAAATGTACTTAGTTACTTTCCACCACTGGCTATAGGGAGGCAAGGGATTATCTGTGAGATTCTTGTTTTTCTTGATTTTGGCGACACCTTTCATGATCAGCGGTGTCGGCACTGGACCAACATACTGAAATGATAAAGACACTTGATATAGACTGAAGCTAATAAACGATAGCAAAATCTACCAGTGCAAAAGAAATCTTCATCGCTCCTCATCCTCCCTCATCTTCTCATCTTGAGTGTTTTTCACAGATGTTCACCGCCTTCCTCTGAGAGATTCATCTGTTGAGTTTCTGTAGGTGGCGCTCTTTCCTTTGGTGGCTATCGCTACTCATGCTAACTACCCAGTTCTTCTTCTTCTGCTTATTTCTGTGCGGCTGTGAGGGTTTTTCACAGGAAAGAGCTACCAGACACACCGGCTGTTTAGAACAGACAGTGGAAAAACTTTATGAAATTGTAATCGTTTGGATCACTGCTGTGTTGGAGGAATTGACAATGACTTTTCTAGTTACTTTAATGGGAATTATCAGCACAGTTGGAATGCGTCTTTGACCAATCAGATTGCTTGGTTGAAATGACATAATCAACAGTGGATGACAGTGATCTCCTCTGGTGGTCGGAGTATGGAACAGGAGCAGAGTTCTGTCACAGGTTCTGATGTTTTTCCACTCTGCCGTTTCAACCTGTTTCTATTTTCTCCTTCACAGCTGCGTCACTCTCTGCTGTAACCGCATCCTCCCAAGTGTTCACGAACCGCACCGAGCCCCGACCACTGGATCCACACAGTGATCGGGTGATGCAACGCTGCATCCCTCTCTCTCTCTCTCTCTCTCTCTCTCCATGTCTGTCTATGTCACTCTCTCTCACTCCCTCTCTTTCTCACCCTCCCTCTCGCTCCCGTCCCACATTCCCAGGATGCTCCATTCCAGCGGAGATAAAGTTAGCACTGTAGAAGTGACAACGCGTTGTAACCGGTACCCCCCCCCCCCCCCCCACACACACACACACACACACACACACACACACACACACACACACACCACCACCTCCTCCACCAAATGACGCAACCCCCCCTGATTGTATTATCTGGTCGTGTGTCTGTGGGATGCTAGGCAACGTAAACACAACTAAATATAACAGCTAAGCTGCTATACTTTCCAGTCTGTCCCAAACCTGTTTTGGAAACACAATACCAGCAGAGTAAATTGAAAAGAAGTCATGGAATCGCTGATTGGCACTTAAGGCATCTTAAATTTAATACAACAAATATATTCCAAATAAATTTCCGTTGACATGTAATAAATAACACTGAGATATCAGAGATCACCTATTAAAGGTAAAAGAAAGTGAGGAAGTTTCAGATTGACTTTCAGTTAAACAGTTAGCCAAAACATGCTTAGCGACAGCTACATGTTAACACTTTAATACAGAGTGGAATATTATATATGGTTATTTTTGCTCACTTTAGAACATAGTGCACTAGTTTAAACATACAAAGTGGCATGCATATCAGACTGGAGAGAGACTGACAACTGTATTTTGTCTCAGAAAGAGAAACGTCAACAGAGTACCTATTTAAATGTCTTATAGCTGAAATACCTATAGCTTACTAGCAGCATTCAGTCACAGATACTGAACATCACGTGACAAACATGAGCATCGTCAAAGAAAATTTAGCTACTGTCCATCCAGAAAAAGTCCAGTCTGGAGTCACATGTCTCCGTAATGTTTTTTCAGTCTCGTGTTCCTGACTCATCCCGAAGCCTGCTGTGTGTCCCGGGCCGGGCTGAAGACCTGTGGCTGTTCTTTCACTGCATCCTTCACTCCGCACATGGCAGCCTCTCTGAAGGACTCTTCACCTCATGTGTCAGCTGCAGGTTGGACGGTCAAGATGGCGGCCTGCACTTCCAGCTCTGTCTCTTCACTCTAAAGGCAAAGTTCACAAATGTGCGGCACTGTTGTACTCTGCATCGTCTATCTGTTCACTGTCACTCTGAGGATGATTATGTGCTGTAAATGTCAGAGTATTTGTTTTCATCTGTACTGAAATGAATCACACCAGGCTGCTTTGTGGCAATAAAAGGAGCTTTAACTCTAACTCGGACTCATCCTCTCCGGTTCGGACTCATCCTCTCCGGTCCGGACTCATCCTCAGGCCACGCAGTATCCGTGGCTCGCCATCAGAGCGGTCTGGCTCTCCCTCCGCTTGTCCTTCTTCTTCTTCCCGAGCCGGACCCTCCAGCAGACGGCGCTGGCCCCCAGCAGGCCCAGGCCGGCCCCCAGCAGCGCCAGCCCCAGCACCGAGATGGTGGACCCGTGGGAGTTGAAGGCGTACGCCACCGCCGTCACCACCACGCCGGCGATGAGCACGACCACGCCGAACGGCACGGTGCAGCGGTAGCAGGACATCTCGGCGCCGCCGGTGGCCGCGGTCAGCTGGACCTCGTTGACGAGCGGGACGGTCGTCACGACGACGCTCCGGTCCTTCTTGGGCCTGTCTTTGGCCAGCTTCTCCGCGGAAATGGACGCGGGCATTTTCATGGCGCTGCGGGGCATCCTGGGAGGACCTTTGGCGTGCAGCTCGTCCGGCATGGTGATCTTACTGGCGAGGAAGAGGTGGGCCATCTTGGTGCGGGTCAGCGGTCTGCCAGGCAACAGCTAGCTGGAGGAAGAGAGAGAGAGAAGAGAGAGAGACAAGGGGAATTTAGTAATCTACACCTTTTAATGACTTCAATCGGTGACTAAGAAACTACAGCATCATCGACAGAGAATAAATACATAAATAAATAAATTCATCCCTCTGGGTGATTTTAAAAGTCTGTTGCAGTCTTTAAAAACTGAAGTTTGTGGCTGTTTTACTGGAGATTGTATACTGTGTAATTTGTATATTTGTATGTATTCCTTGTAATTTTATATTGTGGTTTTGTGTTGTATTTTTGTAACATCTGTTTGCTGCTCTCTTGGCCAGGGCTCCCTTGCAAAAGAGATGAAATCTCAATGGGACTCACCTGGTTAAATAAAGGAGAAATAAATAAATACAAATAAAAAATACGCAGGGCGAGTATTCAGTTCTTGTCTTACAATAGTCACATGATCACAGGTGTCTGGCATTTTCATAATGTAGAGCAGTAAACTATCTTAGATTAGAGCAGCGATGCAACAGACTGACTTGTAGGTTGTTAGTCTCCAAAACGTTGACAATTTCCCCAGATTTCTTTCTTTGGTTTAATGAGTTCTGAGTTTTAAAAAATCAACAATTTCTTGATATGCTTGATAGAAGAGAACACATTCCCACACCTATTTTAACCTATTTTAAGCTTTTAGGATGATAAAAACCAGTGTTGTTGTCTGCAGAGCAGCAGGGTGTCCTGGTGAGTTGGGAGTCTGTTCTTCAATTGGAAAACCCGGGTTCAAACTTGTGTTGCACTGAAGCTGAGCCTGACCTCTGATCTCTGACCTTTCCCTACAGTGATCAGTACAGACGGAACCATTAAAATGTGGGTAAACTATGAGCTGTAACAGTGATCTAACATTCACCATATGATAAAATATCAGTTATACTTTCAGAAAAGCTTTAATCCCTGTATACTGTAGCTTACATCAGTTTGATACTTAGTATGTATGAATGAACATAATTCAGATTCATATCAGGCAAAAAAAGGCAGCTGGATTTAGGAGGATTCACTTCCTACATTCCTGAATCTAACTCAGCTGCATTTCCTTGGTCCTGAGAGATTAAACTCATTAGAAAATAATGTTGTTGTTTTTTTTTAAGGAAAGTGTTGTCTTTTGCAGAATAAAATCTTAAAACTCAGTCTCTGTTGAATTTCCCTTTGGATGTCCTGATGCTAAAGCAGACTGTCAAACTCCCTAAAGACTGATGGCTTCAGAAGTAGGCAAACAATTTTAGTAGGCTAATTATAATAATCATCCACCACCACCATCATCATCATCATAAACTGTATCATTAAGCTATATCATTTTTTTGTCATTGTTAACTTGTTTAGCCATTTTAACAAAATAATTCAACATTCACCTGATAAGTAGCCAACCTGCAAAAAATATTTAGACCAAGTAATTCAGTGAGTGTTAGGCTAATAATGAAAAAAATGTATAGCCTACCTACTTTTGAAATAAGGCTTCATATCCAGTCATTTAGTCTAGTAGTGAGTGTTTCTTTCTTCAATAAATGAAAAAAACTGCTGGTGAGATTTAGAAACTTAAAATGTTTCCAATGCAAATAAACTTTCATAAATGTCTTGAATTAGCCTAGGTGACATTATTTCTCATCACACCTCATCATTTATTTATTTAACTTATTTTGATCAAAACAAGATGTTAAGGCTCGATCCTAAATGCTTTGTGAGGTGGGATCGGTTTAGCAGTGTGGCGTTACGCTCACCTCGGTGAAACGGGAGCCGGGCACTTTCATAAACAATCCGTCTAATGATGAAACCAAAGATATGAGCTATAATAAGAGAGAAGCCGCTGATGGGCAGCCTGACGCGCAGTAATCCCGCAGGTAAAAAAAAAACAAAACAATTGTGCGTTTTCTGACACGCATTTTGTCTGGGAAGCTTTGGAACATTTCCTCATGTTTTCCCATTGTATTCTTACTAATTAAACTGGCTGTCAAGGAGCACATCTGTCACAGTAAGTTGTCTATTGACAGGCTGTACAGTCAAATCATTGCTTTCTATCCATGGATTGGAAAAGGAAAATAATAAAACTTACTGTTCAAATGCGCAGTTCTCCATTCCTTATCTTTTGCAACTATAAAAAGAACATTAACCGGTAAATGTCCTTTCCCCAGGTAGTGTGGAGATGTGGAGGCGAGACTCTACAGGTCGTGTTTCTGCGGCAGGAGGGAATGTCAGATCCAGACTTTTCCCCAGCTGTCTGCTCCCTGATCAGATGCTGCAGGAGCTCAGAGTGGCTCCCTGCCATCAGGCTGCATCGTCTTGACTCGGGGAATAAAGGGGGAATAGGCTATCAATAGAAAAACGGGGGAGTGCCCCCCTCCTCCCCTTCCCCTCCCCCCACACCACCACCACCACCACCCACACCTCCTACTGGACGAGCAGGAAAACTTTTAACTCTTTCCTCACTGCAGACACACCAGCTGATTCATGCAACAATATCTATCCATAAATCTATCTGTTAAACCTGGTTTAATACATCCATGTGTTTCAGCAGGGGAAGGTGCAGCACCGTCCTGCTTCACATTCAGTTTCACACAGAACAA
Organism: Centroberyx affinis; assembly: GCF_046629955.1. Lineage (NCBI taxonomy): Eukaryota > Metazoa > Chordata > Actinopteri > Beryciformes > Berycidae > Centroberyx > Centroberyx affinis. The sequence goes on along the minus strand of NW_027279036.1, from coordinate 34,848 downwards.
CCAGTCTGCTGCTGGTCAGTGGGGGCAGTGCCTTGCTCAAGGGCTCCTGAAGTTAAGTTAAGTTAAGTTAAGTTAAGTTGTTTAAGGAAGAGAGAGCGTTACTTGGTCACTTTCCCACACATGCTTCTCTAAACCATTGGCTATCTATCTATCTATCTATCTATCTATGATTGATACTTCATGCATCAAGTAATTAACAGCATATGACAGATTGGAGTTTTAAACTTGAATGGTAAAAGAAGCCTCTGGTCAAAATATAAAGAAAAAATATAAACGGCAATGACTTCTTTTTTTTCATCCATTCTTGCCTGGCCTGTTAACAGCTAGCTAACTAGCTATAGGCTAGTATGGCTAGTTTGAACTTGAAGGTCAGCTAGCTAACTAGCTAGCTGACCTTCAAGTCCAGCAAACTGTTGCCAAACCTCTTCTTCCAATGAAGGGATCGCTTTGCTAGGAGTTGTCAGGTCATGTCAAATGCTCTTTTTGCATATCAAATATGATCATCATCAGACGTCTTTGAATTAGACTTGAATTTGTCATCAATACTCAATACTCAATACTTTGTGAGTCAACACATTAACGTTCACCACGGCCCGAGAAAGTAGCTAGATTTGTCGGTAGTCACTTTGAAAAATAAAGTCACCATGAGGGTCTGAAAACTCACTAAATCTAACAATAAAGTTGCATTTGTAAATGCATTTACATGCTTTCATACATTTGGGTGGGTGCATGCACGTGTGCGCTGGCAGCGTTTGTGTGCCTGGACTATTATTACAGCCCCGGGCGTCGGGGTCTCACTGGCTGTCCTGACCCCTTTCCTTCCTCGCTTGACTTCTTCCCACATCAAACTCACTCACACACTGAGCTGTAACGGCTCGGGTCAGATTCAACGATGCAGTGAATGGTAGAAGTCCGACTTTATGTATTTATCCTTAATTGATATGCCATTAGTACTGCAGACAATTCTCTCTTGAATGGTCGAAACAAAGTAGAAACAAATTCGTTTGTTGTAACACAAAACTTCAGTGCCTCTGAAACCAGTCACCAGATGTTTTCCTGTGCTTCTCATAGCTGAAAAGAGAGCAAAAGCCGATTTATTTTCCCCCCCAAAGAATTCCTCTTAGGGATGTAGAAAAATTGCAGCAGTAGTAAAAATGGTTGCATCTGTACATGTTCTAATAGAGACTGGGTTGCAACGGTTTGACTTCATATAACATGAAAATCTGTAAATACATGGAATATATGCCTTTTTTCATATTTCTACAAATGATCTCATGACCAACCCCAAATTCATCTCGCGATCCCCCTGGGACGACCCGCCCCTCAGGTTGAAAACCATCGCTCCAGACCTGGCTTGGACATCTGGGAGGAATTATCTGGGTTCAACAGCTGGGGAAGTGTTTATTGTCCTGACCCGCGTTGTCCTTTTGGCAGATTGAAGCCTCCGGTCCACATCCAACCCAGGAACAGTCTCACGCCGATGGTGGTCCTAATGCAGATTGTTTATGTGGAGATGATTGGATGGAGATGAGAGCTGCTGGTGTCGTGTTAACAGAGACACAAATACAGGAGAAATTCCTCCCTACAGACTGTAAAACAACACAATGTTATGTTTGTCATAGCATCAACTCTCACTGAGAAAGTATTGAAGGCATTTGCTTAAAATCAGGTAAAAACTGTGATGCCTTTGTCCATATATGATTTGATCTGTGTTGAGAGCAGCAGGTGGTTCTGGGGTTTGCTGTTGATTTGCTGTTGATCCTGTTAGAGGTGTTGTTCAACCAAACATCTGTGATGGGAGGTGCGCACTTGATCTCACCTATAACCTCCTTTCCTCTAAAATCCAAGCCAGGTTTCTCTGCAGGTGTGCACTCTAAATAGCACAAGAGGAAGTTAGAGTCCCACTTTTCACTGTAGTTTTGCTGAACTGATGGTAAAGTTTTTCTCCGTCCCCCCGGAGGAATTGCTCGGCAAAATCCAGTGTTGCTCCTTTTTCAACTGTTGGATGTTACTGGTAGTTGGTTGAGACACATTAAAGTTTTCATGTTGCAGCATGCAGCAGGTTTTGGTAATATTTATGAAAGAATTGTCTTCAGTTCTAATGCCTGAACAGGAACTTAAAAATTACTAAAAGTGTTTACAAAGATAGATTTGCATCATCACATTTACAATCTTTAACGTTTGCATGAAGGGGGACTTCTACGCCAATTACATTTTTTATTCTACAAACATTTCTCAGAGGCAGAAATAATCTCATTGGTTGAGTTGACTGTAATGGGCGGAGCCAAAGTACCACAGCTTTCCTGGGTAAGTTACGGGTTACACACAGAAAGGCAAGAGGTAAGGAAGGAGGAAGCTAATATTATGAAGCCTTGTGCTTTTGCTACTAACTGAAAAAATACAATCTAGCCATACTAAGTTATCTAGGTTAGCTAGTTAGCTAGCTGAAGTTAAAACTAGCCATACTAGTCTATCTAGGTAAGCTAGTTAACCTTCCAATGTTTAGGGTTATCTCTGTTCATCTTGTTGTCCTTGTTTTTTAGCTGTATATTTATTCTGTTTAAGTACATTGAGAGCAATGAAAAACTGGAGTCAAATTCCTTGTATGTGTACATACTTGGCCAATAAATCTGATTCTGATTCTGATGACTGAATGAAAAAAACCCTCATATTTGTTATTTATATTGTGACCAGAGTTCCTTCTTTGCCACTCAAGTTTGCCAGTTAGCTAACTTGTGCTCTGCGAAGCTGTGGTTCTTTGGCTCCGCCCACTGAGGTTTAACTCAACCAATAGATCGTTTCTGCCTCCGAGAAATTTTTGCATAACGAAACTCCAATCTGCAGCTTCTTCCATGGCTACAACAGTCTCCAGCTCAGCGCATCTGGACCCATAAACAGGTTTGCTTGTGCAGATGAACCTCTGGGGGTCAGTGAAGGCCAGCAGCCTCCCCTTCCCCCCCATCCCCCCACCCACCACTCACAGGGACGCTCCCCTGGTAAGTCCTTTGATCCAGAGCAAGAAGTTGCCCCCCCCCCCCAGCAGCAGCAGCAGCCTCCAAACACTGTGACCCAGTGTGAGACAGATCAGCTGTAGAAACAAGCAAAGGCCCATCTTCCATGTAGAAATACAAAGTCAATACATTTTCTACAAATTATTCTCAGGAGAGCTAATTTAATATCGTCTGTCTTCACTTATGGTGATTTTCTACAATAATTATGCCGTTAGGAAGACATTTGTGTGGACTGGCATTTCCTGCAGCCTCCACCTTCTCCGGCCTTTACTGTTCTAACTCTGCTTCAAATATAGTATGGTGGCTCAGACACACCACTCCCTGGGCTTCAGACAGGCCAACTGAAAGTCAGTGGATGAAATCACAGCTGATTTGTCCGTCTAACCTGACATTCGTTTGAATAAAATTCGTCAAATTAGCTTGTTAAGCTGCAGGACGTCTCTGTTTGTTTATTGTTTGTCTTCCAGATTTGATTTTATGATGAAATGTCAGCACTTTAACACACAAAGCAACAAACTACCTGGTAGGATAGAAAACCAGCAGGACTGTAGAGCCACTGTTCTACAATCACTGTTGTGATCGAGTGTGCAGGTGTGTATGTGCGTGTGCACTTGTGTGTACGGACATGTGAGTGTGTGTGAGACGTCTAAAAACGTATTTGACAGGTTAGACTAAACCTTTGTCCATCCAAGCATTTACATCGTCACATTAGAACCAAATTGTGGCACTAAACCCTATACTCAGTCAACATTTCTAACCCTCTGTACTGAAGATTCCCATCATGGGCGAGTCTGCTGCTTCAAATCCAATTTACATTTACAATGGTGCAGGAGCCATTTGAGTGGGAATTGATTTTATTTTCTCACTTCCCGCTCGTCCTCACCTTATGTTATTTCTCCAAAGGATAGTAGTGATTTTGAATTGGCGCTCTGCAAAGCAATCAGCCCGAGATGAGATCTTAATGAATGCATGGAGATCGTTTTCTCCTCCCCCCGGTCGATTACAGGCATGGTGGTGGGGGGGATGCTAACTAACCCAGGTGGATGAATGGTAAATCACTTCCTCCCCGGGTCCATTTCTGGGATATGAGTTATTTGCTCTGCATCCATTTCTCTTGAGAAGCCCACATTTCCTCTTTACTGACACACCAGATGGTCACTGCCTGTGTTGTGGTTGGGTTAGCTCCTACTCCACGGCACAGGACTGCATTTGATCTTTTACATTCCATGAAGATGCATGAAAATGGTGCTGAAGGTGCGTTCACCACACAAATACAATCACACTCCAACTAAAGATCCTTCTACTCATGCAGCTGTTGGAGAAGTCCCGCTTTTTGGGTCCGATCACACATGCAGTTAATTTACTTTGGTCCGATCTGTAGTGGAAAAGTTGCGGTTCTCTTGTTAGAGGACTGAGACTCTCGGTGCCGTTATTTGGCGCCACCAGAGTTCAAAGGTCATCGTTCTCACCTGGATGAACAGTGTGAATAAACGGCTTCAAATATGAGTTCTATCTATTTGCTGCAGAATTCAGTCGAGCCTCAAGAGGAGTTTCTTGGAAAAATCAAGCTTTGCTCTCTTTTCGGTGATGATGACTGATGAAAGACAGGCCAATTTTTAGGGCTAATTTGGGGAAAAAATAGTTGTATTAGTTAGTATTATGTATTAGTTTGAAATGTAGACAAAGTAGGCAGAGTAAGCTTTGCAGGCAAGGATTCAACATCAACCAATCAGAGGCAAGAAAACTGGTCAGGTGACCTGTCCTCAGCCTAAAATATTTTCCATATGGTCCAACTGCTACTAAATAATAAACACAACTAGCTAATAACAGCTGTGATTCTTCTTTAATCTAGCAAGCTAGCTAGTGGTTAACTTTGATAAAATGATTAAATTATTACATTTTCAGTAGAAAAGAGGAGGCCAAGATGACAGAGACAGCAGCAGTTTATTTAATCCATTTTCACTCCTCCAACTGTCAAATTTGTCAGTTACTCTTCCTCCCATTACCCTGTTTACCCATTGCTCAGTTGCTCATACTCATTGCCCATTGCTGGCAAATTTTGCCCCAAATTTGCCCTAAAAATGTACCTGTGTATCATCAGCTTACCAGTCAACAAAGAGCTGGCTGTCATACTTGTAGCAGTGAGGATAGATCCAGGATGGATGAATAAACAGGGACTTCTACAACAACTACCACCTTAACTGTCCATCTGTTAGCAGGATATCTCTAAAAGTCTGGCACGGATTTGCACGAAACTTAGTATGAGGGTTTGGTTATGGGCCAAGGAAGAACTGATTAACTTTTCATGTCGATTGGCCTAAAGGGGGCGTGGTGGTGAGCGTGGTCTTCCACAGAAAGGTGCATTTTCTTGCATTTCAGAAAAGATTCACACAATATCACAACTTTGACAAAAGGTTGTGCAGGGACAGTTTCTGTGATGTCTCTGGGTGAGGCCTGGCAGGGTGTCAGACATGAAGGAGGTCTGTGCTCTACACCAGTGGTTCTCAACGTGGGGTCCGGGGACCACCAGGGGTCCTTGAGGGGGTTCCAGGGGGTCCCCAGCAAATTGATGAACTGTTAAACTTCAGCATTATTTAATTTACAAGAAGTTAACACAATTAGAGAATGTAGAAGAATGACTGTTCTGATCATAGTTTCTCTGTTATCTCTCTACCTACAATACAGACAGTCATGGAATTCTGGACAAAATCATGTCTAACAATGAAAATATTCTCAGATTTGGGTCCGAGAGACAAAATCTCATCAAATGGGGGTCCGTTGCCCTAATGTGGACTAAATTAGGGTTCTTGATATGGTTGAGATTCACTGCTCTACTCTACTCTTTGGTTATCGAATGTGTTCTAAAGCTTCTGGTCTCAGTGGATGCGGTCCTGGTTGGTGTTTCCAGGCAGAGTGCTACCTCCGTTCAGTGTGTTTTCTGTGGCCCAGTGACCTCTGACCTGGAAGCCCTTCCTGTCTGCTCTCCAGGGCTGCAGTGTATTTACTCTGGGAGGCAGGACAGGACATGAGGTAATCCCTCTGCTGGCCTGCAGAGTCCCACATGAAGACGCCGAATTACAGGGAGGCTTCCTCCTGCTGCTCCTCTTCACCACAGACCGACCTCTGAAGGGTCACAGCTGAGGCCTGGAGCTAGCTCTCTCTCTCTCTCTCTCTCTCTCTCTGTCTCTCTCTCTCTCTCTCTTTCTCTCTCTCTCTCTGTCTCTCTGTCTCGCTGTCTCTCTCTTTCACCCTGTCACTCTCTCATCTCTCTGAATCTGACTTGCTCTCTCCTTTTTTTTTTTACCTCTGTCCCATTTCTCTCTCTCTCTTTCTGCTTCGTATTCTCTTTCTCTCTCTCTCTCTCTCTCTGTCTCTCTCTCTCTGTCTCTCTCTCTCTGTCTCTCTCTCTCTGTCCCTCTCTCTTTCTGCTTCGTATTCTCTCTCTCTCTCTTTCTCTCTCTGTCTGACTCTCTTCTCTCTCTCCCTTTTCTGTCTTGCTCTCTCCTTCACCCTATCACTCTCATTCTGTCTTCATCTGACTCTCTCTCTCTGTTTGCCTCTATCTCTCTCTCCCTTTTGACCTTTGTCCCATTTCTCTCTCTCTTTCTGCTTCTCATCCTTTCTCTCTCGTTCTTCCTGCCTCTTTCTCTCTCTTTTTACTTTCTCCCTCCCTTTCATTTCTTTCTCTGCATCTTACTCACTGTCTGCCTCTCTCTCTCTCTCTCTCTCTCTCTCTCTCTGTCTCTCTCTCTCTTTCACCCTGTCACTCTCTCGTCTCTCTGAATCTGACTTGCTCGCTCCTTTTTTTTTACCTCGACCACATTTCTCTCTCTCTCTTTCTGCTTCGTATTCTCTCTCTCTCTCTGTCTGACTCTCTTCTCTCTCTCCTTTTTTCTGTCTTGCTCTCTCCTTCACCCTATCACTCTCATTCTGTCTTCATCTGACTCTCTCTCTGTTTGCCTCTATCTCTCTCTCCCTTTTGACCTTTGTCCCATTTCTCTCTTTCTGCTTCTCATCATCCTTTCTGTCTCTCTCTCTCTCTTTCTCCCTGCCTCTTTCTCTCTTTTTACTTTCTCCCTCCCTTTCATTTCTTTCTCTGCATCTTACTCACTGTCTGCCTCTCTCTCTCTCTCTCTCTTTCTCTCTCTCGCTCCCTCTCTCTGTCTGCCTCTCTCTTTCTCTCTCTCTCACTCCCACTCTTTCTCTCTCTCTGTCTGTCTCTCTCTCTCTCTCTCTCTTAGGGTGGAGTGCATGTATTTTTCTCTAAGGGATAATAAACATTAATGGATGTTTGGGCTGTGGAACACATCATGGACGGTGGGAGGAGAGGCTCTGACTGTTTACATGTCAGTTGTGATTATATGTGCTGCTGCCACTCTACAGTAGAGTTTAGTAAACTTGTTTCATTTGAGAGTTTCATTACTGTAAGTCTCTGTCTCTCTATACTGGCTTTCCTCTCTTTCCGTCCCAGTCTGTCCTTGTGTTTAATGCGTTTTCCCCTTGATGGAAAACGTACATTACTTTTCCCTTTGACCGCCATGTACATTTACATTTCTGAGTTTATGCAAGAGATTATTTTTTATTTTAACAGGCGAAATAGTCCAGAAATAGGCTAAATTGTTCAGATTTGCGTAAAAAGTGGAACCGACATTGGTACAGTTTGATTCCATGAAAAAATATAATCGCAAAAATGGTATCAGCCGTGGCAGACATTTTTCTTTCCACCATCTGTTTTCCTCCATATCTGCTGGACCAAGATAACACTGAAAATAACGTGTGTACGCCTACAGTATGTTTTGATGGCCAAGGAATAAAATAGTACTCATATCATAATCTAATGGTGAATTCAATGATATAGAAATGCAATTAAATTGCAGCTAAGAGCATTTCCATTTTACCTAATTATGACAATCAAACACAGAAATACATGAAATACAGTTGAGATATGGAGGAAAATCCATTTGGTGGTATTGAAAGAAAGAAAGAAAGAAAGAAAGAAAGAACGATGAAAGAAGTGCGTCAAACTGTTCATATTTACCAACTTTGGTGCTTTAATGCCAATCTGAAGGATTTGTGTACAGTAAAAAAAATCATTTATATTCAGAAAAGCATTATAATTCATGCTTTTCCCCATTAAAATATCCTTTCCTCATATAACTTATAAGAGTGTGATAGGACTTGCTCTGATATGAGCTGTTCATTTAGGTCATAAAAATTCATGGCAGCCCAAATATGTCTAAACTGCACCCCTGTTAATAATAAATTTTCAGAATAACAGGAATTAAAAAGACAAATGGACCGACTTCTTATTTCATCTGCTTCATTTTTCACATCCTGTCAGTCTTTCTGTATTTGGCTCATCTCTCTCTCTCTAATAACATCCTCAGTTTCCCTGACTCCTAATAATATCAAACCATAATAATCCTCACAGTCACGCATCCTGTCGTCCGTCTATCACACCCTCTCCATTTCCCTCCACTCTCACTCTTTCTCTCACTCTTTTTGCTGGTTCTCGTTTTTCTACTTTCCTGCTCTTCCCTCTCTCTCTCTCTCTCTCTCTATCTCTCTTCTATCTTTACTTTGTAAGTGGGAAAAAAAGGTTTGTTTGAAAGCGGAAAAAATTCTGTTTGCGATTCTTCTCTTTTCAATTACAACATCCTTTTATCATTCTTTTTTTTTTTTTTCATGAATTCAAATCTTTTTTTCATTCATTCAAAACTCTTACATTCAAATTTCATTTTACAAGCTGTTTGTCATTATAAGATAATCAAGAGTGTGCTGGGAAATTAGCCAGTCAATATTTACGATGGGTACTGATAGCATTTGTTTTCAGACCAAGTCATTTATTTTCAGTACTCCGAGTATACAGAGTACCGATATGAGTACAATACTACATCACTGCACAAGCCACATTTTTAAAAAACATTTTCCATAAGAACAATACCTGTGTTTTTCATCAAAAAGAAAACATTAATTCTCACGTTTCCATCTTCAATCATGGTAAAATGCCCCAAATAATTGACATTTTGGTATTTTAAAACAGAGACAGCGTTACCTGACTGACTGACTGACTGACCTGAACTTGCCTTGTGATGCCTTCGGCTGTGCTGTGGAAAAAAGAGATTTAAATGAATGAAAAAGTACGGAAGCCGAGAACGGCCGTGCTTGCAATTATTTTTTTAATGCCGTTATCTCGAGATCACAAGTTAATTATTTCGTTATATAACAAAGCTCGTGTTCTCGAGATAACGGGTTAATTTATCTCGTTATCTCGAGAAAACAAAAGGCCGATTTCTCGAGATAACGAGATAATTTATCACGAGAAAACGACTTTTGTTTTCTCGAGATCACGGGATAATTATGGAGAACTCGAAAATGAGCGTCTGGCTCATTTGATCACAGCTGATTTCAGCCTTCAGGATCACTGTCATGACTGTCGGGGAGGATTCAGAACTGAACAGGAAGTCAAGGCATAAATGTGTAGTTTTGTTTGCTGCAGTTACGTTGTCAGTTGTCAAGACGCCATCTCTGCATGCTGGCATGGCTCCTGATCTCTGATAAACATTAGAAGTAATAAGAGGAAATGACATTTTGTTTTCTCGTGATAACGGGTTGATTATCTCGTTATCTCGAAATAACGGTATTAAAAAAAAAAAATTGTAAGCACGGCCATTCTCGGCTTCCGTTAAATTATTGTAAGTGAAACGTTTTTTCACTCTTTCAAAACTTTTTTCCACTTACAAAACTTGTTTTCCCACTTTCAAAATAAAGACACAAAAGCAGCACCGTACACACAGAAAAATAAAGGTGTGAACTGGAACCAAAAAAATGGTTCTTTGGAGCGATGAACCATTTCTGGTTCCACAAAGAACCTTTCAGGATATTAAAAAGGTTCTTAATTCTTAGTTATTGGATGGTGGGTGATGGCATGAATGTGGGAAAATAACCAAACCCCTCCATGGTTTCTATTGTGCAAATGAGGCTATAGAAAGGCTGATCAACAAAAACACAATGCAGAAGTCTAAGCAAAGGAGAGCAGAAACTGGTCTCTCTTTGTCCCTCTCTCTCTGACTCTCTCTCTTCCTGTCTGTCTTTCTTTCTGTCTTCCTCTCTCTTTCACCCTGTTGCTCTCGTTTTCTCTCTGAATCTGACTTTCTCCCTGTTTACCTCTGTCCCATTCCTCTTTCTCTCTCTCTTTCTGCTCTTTATTCTCTTTCTTTGTCTCTCTCTCATTCTCTTTCTTCATCTGACTCACGTTCTCTGCCTGTTTTGCTCCTTTTACCTTTTACCTTCATTTCCAGAGGTGTGACCAAGTCAATTTTACTCGAGTCCCAAGTCAGTCTCAAGTCTTGAGGCACAAGTCTAAATGTAGATTACCAAGTCAAGTCCAAGTCAAGTCCATGTCATTAATGTCAAGTCTCAAGTCTAAATGTAGAACAGCAAGTCAAGTCAGAACAAATCAAGAGTCCAGTATCAATTTAATATCTTAAAGAAAACTAAATATCTAGGACTTTTCAATGCAATATGGTTTTAATAGGATAAAAACTTGGTAAGAGCATCATGAGTTTGATTTCTAGAATCAGTTTCAACTTCAATAAATTCAATCATTCCATACAAATTCAGAAAACAGAATTTAAATTCAGTCGTCTGCTGGAACAAATCTCATCACTTTCAATCTGAGTCATTTACACAAACACAAGATCTCAAGTCAAGACTTTAGAAACCTTTTCAAGTCATCAGAGTACAAGTCAGAGTCAAGTCCCAAGTCACCAGAACCCGAGTCAAGTCCAGTCTCAAGTCTTCTCTTCAAGTCTCAAGTCCAAGTCATGTGACTCGAGTCCCACCTCTGTTCATTTCTCTCATCCTTTCTACCTCTCTCTCTCTCCCTCTCTTTCTCTTTCTTTCCTCTTTGGCTCTTCTATGGCGTCACTCTGAAGATCCATTTTTGGTTCCAGTTCTCACCTGCATGTCTGTGTGTGTGTGTGTGTGTGTGTGTGTGTGTGCAGCGTGCCAGATAACAAACCTACTTTGCCGAAGCGGGACAAAACATCAGCTCCCTCTCTCCCTCCCTCCCTCTCTCTCTCCCTCCCTCTCTCCCTTCACCACTCCTCCGTTTATCATCACCTGTCTGTTTCGCTGACTTATTAAAGCACCAGCTGACCTGTTTAAGAAGTGGAGCGTCAGCCAGATGTTTCCTGGTCTGTATGCAGCAGACTGGACCGATCCAAACACACACACACACACACACACACACACACACACACACACAGTCCAGGCTCCTACTGCTGCGAGTGTGTCACATGTACAGATATATAAATTCATATTCGACTGATATGAGTTTTTGAAGACAGATACCCATAGTTTTAGATTTACATGCTCAGTCAAGTTTTCCTGCATAAATAAAGGTTAAAATAATAGTAATAGTAACAGTAAAATTATGGTCTATAGAGGGATATTTGTGTGTGTCTTGGTAGTGCTGAACATGACGGGCAGGAGATTGAAAAGTTACTCAGCTTCTATGGAAAGAAAATCAAAAAAATCATCGTTGTAATGTAAATAAGGGGAATATGGCAAGGCAGCTTTATTTATTTGTATAGCACAGTTCATACACTGAGGCAATTCAAAGTGCTTTACAGAGTAATAAAAAATACAGTAAAGGTAAAAAATTTGCAAAAGTACAGACAAGAGATCCACAAGATAAAAGACTTAAAAAGTAAATGATACTGCAGTTCAAATCAAGTGAAATAGAAAGATAAAAGAACAAGAGGATTAGAAAAGTGCAAAGAAAAGTGTGTTAAAATCACATTTAAAAGAAAATAAAAAAAAGATATAAATAAATATTACAGTGCAGATGAGTGTTGCCCTAGGTTTCTTAAAAAGCCCTGGCGAACAGAAACGTTTTAAGCCCTGTTTTAAAAGATTGTAAAGTGGAGGCAGACCTCAGATCAGTTCTGGAAGTTTGTTCCAGGCCTGAGGAGCATAAAGACTAAAAGCATGCTTCTCCATGCTTTGTTCTGACCCTGGAACAGTAAGCAGACCAGCACCTGAAGACCTGAGGGGTCTGGAGGGTTCATAACATTGAAGGAGATCTGATTCATTCAAGGTGTTTGCTGATATGGGTTTTTGAATACTGGTATTTTTGTGCCAATATCTTGAAATTTGACCATTTTCATGCCAAAAAAAAGTTCAAGTATTCAGAGTTTCCTCCAGGGTTTTCTTCTCATCAGGGTGGAAAAGCCTCTGAAACAACATTCAGAGCATCATGGGACACTAAAACTCTCCACTGAAACCCAGACTGATGAAATCCTTTTAGTGTCAGCAGCTCTTTAAGGCAGAGAGACCCACCACACCTGTTCAATGGTGGAGAAACTCTGGGAGACATTACTGCCTTTACTGTAAATTAAGCTCCATCATATCAGAGGTGGAGACACAGACTGCATGGCTGATATCTGATATTTAATTAAATGCCAGTATCGGTCTGAAATATCAGCAATATATCACTCTAACCTCAATACAGATATACAAAACCAGCTTCTATATACTGCTGAGTACACCAGACACACAGATACACTAGAGAGCCTGTTGGTTCTTTATTTAAACACACACACACACACACACACACACACACACACACACCACCACACTCTCACTATTTCTTTTTTTTTAATTTTTTTTATTTCCCTATGTATTTTTTCCCTAGTATTTTGTTGTTTTTATACCATAACCCTCTTTCCACAAATGCAGGACTTTAAAAAAAAATGTATTTCTCTTTACATGATCGACCAGTTAGTATTAAGGACAAACTGTTATAAGTACGTGATAAACATCAAGTTAACATAAGAATAAGAGCTAAAAAATCATTATGTACTACCAAAAATAAAAACTGAAATGGGAAGACAGACTTTTATTTTTTCAGAACTGTTAAATTACAATAACTCACTCAAGAACAGTACGGCAGCTGGATTGTTGATTGCAAGATTTCAAGATTCAAATGTAGTTTGTATTGCACTGTCAGCAGGTTTGTAGAGTATTGGTATTATATGTGAACACATGTAAATGAATATGTGTATATACTGTATGTAGGTCCATACAGGATATGTGCCAATGTATGTAGGTTGTATGTGTGTATGTGATGTGTGTGTCAACAATTATGTTTTGTATTATTATGAATTATTGTACGCTTAAATGTTTTTAATGTGGACTCTTGGAAGATTAGCCAATGGGCAAGAAGAGCTCCAAATCAAATCAAATCTCTTTGCAGGTTCAGCAGCCTGTTGATATGGGAACTCACACAGCGGATATGAGATGAGATGAAACTTTATTGATCCCCGAGGAGAAATGAAGTCGTCGCAGCAGCAAAATGAACAGGATTCATCAGGGAGGAAGAATGTAGAATGTAAACACACAAAGAGAATATAAAACAGGCAATAAAAACAGGAGAAATAATAAAAAGAAAATAGAGTGTAAACAGTTGTGTGGTTATGTAAACATGCTGCTGATAAAGAAGACTGTAAGAGTGGGAAGTGTGGGAAAGACTTACATGTATAGATTTATACACTGCAAAAAATATTAAGGCAATTCAGCTTAAAAACAGAAGTTTCCTTGCTGCCTTAAAATTGTGAGTTGACTGAAGTAGAAATGAACAGTTAGGTCAAAGATCATTACTTAGTTGTTCTAATGTAGAAAAGCTAACTGAGTGAACTTAAGACAATAAGTTCAATCAACAAATGTCTAGTCATGCTGATTCATGTTTCCAAGTTGAATGCATTAACTGATGAGCTAAAATCCAGTGTTATTTATTTTTTCACAAGGTTTGCTAGGTTTAAATTCAAGTTCCTCTTGTATCACATGATTAATACACAGTTCAGCATATAGTATATTATATATTATTATAGTATGCAGCTGCAATACACTTGTAGTGGATTGTACTTTCCATTTGCATCAGAGAGAAACTTACTTGCTTGTGAATTCCCAGATACATAGATAAGATAGATAGTAGATTTTTATCATGGTTTTGTATTTATTTCTTTTCTTTTTTATCAGAAACTGACCTATGATTCACCAAACATACATACATAACACGTCTCTATCCTGTAACTTCATTCAAACCAGAAGAAGGAAGAGCTTCTGGAGAGTTAAACCGAATGCAATGCATACTGGGAAGTCTGCTAATACAGTGGTTCTCAACGTGGGGTCCGGGGACCACCAGGGGTCCTTGAGAGGGCTCCAGGGGGTCCCCAGCAAATTGATGAATTGTTAAACATCACCGTTATTTAATTTACAAGACGTTAATGCAATTATAGAATGTAGAAGAATGACTGTTTTGATAGTTTCACTGCTATCTAAATACAAACAGTCTTGGAATTCTTGACAAAATCATATCTGACAATAAAAATATTCTCAGATTTGGGTCCGAGAGACAAAATCTCATCAAATGGGGGTCTGTGGCTCTAATGCGGACTAAATTAGGGGTCCTCGATATGAAAAAAGGTTGAGAATCACTGTGCTAATAAACTAACAGTGTTGAGTTTAGTGAACGCTTTATAAAATGTTCTTTCAACTCATAATTTTAAATCACAAAATGTGAACTCATGATTTTAAGTCATGAAGCTCATAACTAGCACTTTTAAGGTGAAATTGACAAACACATTTACTGTATATACAAGGTGTTAATGGATAAAGATGAGTTGATTTCACTAAATTGCACTATGAGTTTTTACAGTGATAGTGTATCAATATTTAGTCATATCAGTACATTGATTGATAATCTGACTACTGCTGTCATTTCTTTGAGTTAAAACAAAAGATTCAAAGATGTCATATTGCCATTACAGTCACACTGGTGTTAGTTACAGGTAGAGTTAGTTTCTTATCACCAGCAGAAACCATCACATACACAACGACCAGCCTGACATCTAGTGGAGAAGACAGGAACTACAGTTTAGAATTACATGGTTTTATCTACAGTCCCATACAGTGTGGACATGTTTAACAAGGCTGCCCCTTAACTGATAATAATAATACTAATACATTTTATTTATAAAGTGCTTTACATGATATCCAGACTCTTTATATGTTGTTTTTTCATCTTTTGTTAAGTATATAAAACAAGGAGTAAGCCAACAAAAAAACAAATTAAGATAATAAAATTCTGACACAAGTTTACATATTAAATCAATAAAATCTAAAATAGTGATGGTGGTTCCTCTTAGTGGGAATTGAACCCCTAACCCTGACAGTGGTATGGTATGTGTATATATATTTACGTATGTATAGGAGTGTGCATACATGTGCAGGTATATACTATATGTGGAAACATATCTGCTCATATTTTGGTGCCGTTATGAGCTGAAATGTTTCCCTTTTTATTTTAATGTTTTCTAATTTATTATGAGAGAGAGTATTATTCTTTTCCTTTTCACCATGATGTGTATATTTTAAACTAAACACTATAGTGATGCTCATGTAGCCTATTTCAGATGAATTGTCAGCTGCCATGTGAGTACCTCATAAACCTAAACAGTGATACTGCCTTTCTCATTGAGTTGAAATGAGGAATATTAGGCTTTAAAACGCTGAACAGATCTGAGAGGTAATAATAATATTAATATTGAAAATAATAAAGGATAATATCTAACTTCTGAATTCAAACCCAGTCGTCATGACGATAAGAAGAGCTACAGAATAAATAATAATAAATGACATAACAGAACCAGCGGCTCAAACACTTAACAAAACACTCTGGGATTATGTAAACGGTTTGTGCCTTTCATGGAAACTTGTTTCATTTTAATCCCGACCACACACACACACACGCGCACACACACAGACACACACACACACACACACACACACACACACACACACACACACACACACACACACACACACACACACACACACACACACACACACACACACACCTGCCCTGCCATGGGGTCATCCTAGTATCTGATATCACTCTAATTTGACAGACAACACTCTGATAATCCCAGTCCCTGCAGCAGGTTCGGGGGAAATCTGGGAGGGAAAGTGAATATAGGCTGGATGAATGAATTATTTTCCGAGGAGCCTTTGAGCAAGGCATCTAACCCCAGACTGCTTCAGTGGAGCAGCTCAGTGTGTGATACTGCTTCAGCTCCAAGTCTGAACGTGTGTAACTGAATCAGTGTGAAGCAGGGAGGAGGAGCTGCACGTTTTCCTGGATAAACAAAATGAATCACACTTCACTGTACGTCAGAGGTGTGACCAAGTCAACTTTGAGTCCCAAGTCAGTCTCAAGTCTTGAGGCACAGGTCTTAAGTCAAGTCTCAAGTCTAAATGTAGATTACCAAGTCAAGTCCAAGTCAAGTCCATGTCATTAATGTCAAGTCCAAAGTCTAAATGTAGAACAGCAAGTCAAGTCAGAACAAATCAAGAGTCCAGTATCAATTTAATATCTTGAAGAAAACTAAATATCTAGGACTTTTCAATGCAATATGGTTTTAATAGGATAAAAACTTGGTAAGAGCATCATGAGTTTGATTTCTATAATCAGTTTCAACTTAAATAAATTCAATCATTCCATACAGATTAACAGCTGATCATGATCACATGACAGCCACAGCCAATGAGCTGTGTGTATGGTGAAACACCATATTGGGAGGAAATGCATGTGACATCATGAGAATACTATGAATGGGAACAGAACAGAGGAATACTATAATGACACTATACCATAAAATCACTATAAACTGCCTACAGGAATATCATACTAATACTATAGGAGATTAAAAAAAAATACCATATAGACTCCATATAGAGTCACACTAAAAGTTCCTATAGGAATATTATAATAGCCTATTAATACAATAGGAGATTTTTTTTTTTTTTTTTTTTAAGTACCATATGGTCACTAAACTCCCTATAGGAATATACGAATGCTAGGAGATAAAAAGTACCATAAAGTCACTATAAACTCCCTATAAGAATATCATACTAATACTAAAGGACATATATATATATATATATATATATATACACCATATGGACCATAAGTACCATATGGACATTATAAACTCCCAATAGGATTATTAGAGTAATGCTAAGATGTAATGCTAACAGTACAGTAGATAAAAAAGTTCCATAAGGTCACTATAAACTCCCTATAGAAATATTCTACTAATAGTACAGTAGATAAAAAGTATCATATGGTCACTATAAACTCCCAATAGGAATAGTATAGTAATGCTAAGACATAAAAAAGTTCCATAAGGTCACTATAAACTCCCTATAGAAATATTCTACTAATAGGACAGTAGATAAAAAGTATCATAAGGTCACTATAAACTCCCTATAAGAATATCATACTAATACTAAAGGATATAAAAAAAAGAAATATTCTACTAATAGTACAGTAGATAAAAAAGTACCATATGGTCACTATAAACTCCCTATAGGAATATACTAATGCTAGGAGATAAAAAGTACCATAAAGTCACTATAAACTCCCTATAAGAATATCATACTAATACTAAAGGATATAAAAAGAAATATCCTACTAATAGTACAGTAGATAAAAAGAACCATAAGGTCACTGTAAACTACCTATAGATAAAAAAGTTCCATAAGGTCACTGTAAACTCCCTATAGATAAAAAGAACCATAAGGTCACTGTAAACTCCCTATAGATAAAAAAGTTCCTTAAGGTCACTGTAAACTCCCTATAGAATATGACAGCAGTATCACAGAGGCTTCTCGTCGGGACTGTTTATCCACTCGGCCCAGATGTAATTGCACCCCCAGTAATTTTGGGGGCGGATAGCTTCTAACAACATAAATATTTCCTGCCACCGGAGTTATCTCTCTGCTCCCGACCGGCCGCTTCTTCCAACACGGAGAGGAACACAACTCCACTTCCCTCTTGTCTTCTTCTGAAGATGGGGAGACTAGTTCCGTGTCTTCCTCACCCGGCCGGACGCATCTTCCTCACTTTCCCCCCCAGTTAATTGACTTGATGAGTGGGAGTAACGGCAGCGAGCCTCGGCCGCCGCTCCCAGATGTGGAACTGGGCGTCTGTGTGGTAAGTTCGCCAAAATACCCGCTTTACTGAAATATGAACCGCATCCGGCCTCGCTCACTGTATTTTGGGATGTTTTACACCGCCGGGGCAGGCAGCAGGCAGCAGGCAGGGGAAGGCAGGACAAAGACACGTTACAAGGCATCCAGGCTGAGCAGATGTGAAGGGAAGCGACATTACTGTAGGAGAAGGAAGACACAAAGACGGTAACTTTCTCCACTTCAAAGCGGCTTTTTTATCGCTGCGTCGCCACTTTGTAGCCGAACTGCATCTTCTTCTCCCCTCGGTGTTCGGTTTTTACCTCGCGACGATTATCGCTTTGTGGGGATTTGTGGAAGTGAAAGACAAGGAAGTAATCCCCGGTCCGGTGATAACTTTCTGAAGCCTGGATGGATTTTTGCCTGATTATGAGTGAGACGCGGATGAGTTGGAGGAAGTGTGGAGGCTGTTTTTGGGGGGGATCAGGATCAGGATCAGGATCTGCAGCAGGCCGTCAGGGAGAAACTGGTTCATGCTTTGTTGAGTTTGACAGCAGAACTTTGTCCCGCAGCTGAAATGTATTCCTGGGCTTTTTTTTCTTTTTGCAGGCGTGTTGCTTTAACTCTCACCTGGGTGTTGCCACTTTACATGACTCACTGGCCAAAACAGTAGCCACGTGTAGCAGCACATTAGCACCATCTCACTACAGACAGTGAGCCTACAGTCTGCACTCACTTTTACTGAATATTTACTGATTAAAACAGACTTTTTATTGAATATTTGCTGCTTAAACTCACCTTTTACTGATTAAAACAAACTTTTTTACTGGATATTTGCTGCTTAAAACTCACCGTTTACTGAATATTTACTGATTAAAACAGACTTTTTACTGAATATTTGCTGCTTAAACTCACCTTTTACTGAACATTTACTGATTAAAACAGACTTTTTACTGAATATTAGCTGCTTAAACTCACCTTTTATTGAATATTTGCTGCATAAAAAGTCACTGTTTAGTGAATATTTGCTGCTTAAAACATGCTGGAGTGGACTTTTACTCCATCCACAAGAGGAACTGTTTGGTGGCCTTTCTGCTGTAGGAAGGTGCAAGGAATGGACTAGGAACTAGATGGTTGAGAGGAGTTATAGTGGAGTTTTGTGCTAGAATATACTAATTCAGTTCTACTTTGTAACTTTAGAAAGAAGCGTGTGGCTCGAATGCATGATGGATGGATGGATAAATGTATGAAGAAGGTTTTTGTTTACAACACTTATTTGCTTCTACTGTAAAACAATCTAGACAGGATTGTCTGCAGTTTTGATGCGGGATAGACAGGAAAACTGCATGAAGGGGGACTTGTCCAGTGCAGCACAGATGCAGGGTAAATGCATGAGGGACTTCTATATATATATATGTACACCGCTGTATACAGTAAGGCACCAGCAGCTAATTCTGGACACACACTCTTTGATGCGGTTTCCAGTCTTTCAGAGCAGTTTCTCGGAAGAGTTTCCTTCTGAAAGTCAAGTGACGTTAAATCAGTGTTTTCCTAGTCCAGTCCTCCAGTCCTCCAGTCCTCTGTCCTTCAGGTTTTTGTCCCAGCTCTTCTCCTGCGATCCTGACTTGTGTTAACATCAACCGATGCGTTTTGAGACTTTTATTCCTGTCGTCTTTCAAATAAAAGCTGTAGAGAACCGAGAAGCTTAGAATGGTTGGAATCAACTTCTCATGCACTTGCGAGGCAGAAGTGTTGTTCATGAAACTAAATCACATCAGTAGGGAAACAATGAAGCCTGGACTTGGACTCGAGTCAAAGCTGAGTCACAGTTTTAATTGCTTGAGACTTGACTCTGATGACTTGAAAAGGTTTCTAAAGTCTTGACTTGAGATCTTGTGTTTGTGTAAATGACTTAGATTGAAAGTGATGAGATTTGTTCCAGCAGACGACTGAATTTAAATTCTGTTTTCTGAATTTGTATGGAATGATTGAATTTATTGAAGTTGAAACTGATTATAGAAATCAAACTCATGATGCTCTTACCAAGTTTTTATCCTATTAAAACCATATTGCATTGAAAAGTCCTAGATATTTAGTTTTCTTTAAGATATTAAATTGATACTGGACTCTTGATTTGTTCTGACTTGACTTACTGTTCTACATTTAGACTTGAGACTTGACATTAATGACATGGACTTGACTTGGACTTGACTTGGTAATCTACATTAAAACCATATTGCATTGAAAAGTCCTAGATATTTAGTTTTCTCTAAGATATTAAATTGATACTGGACTCTTGACTCTGACTTTGTGTTCTACATTTAGACTTGGGACTTGACTTGATACTTGTGCCTCAAGACTTGAGACTGACTTGGGACTCGAGCAAAGTTGACTTGGTCACACCTCTGTCGATGACCAGCTTGTTGACCCTCCACACATCGACCCTCAACAGCCAATCAGATTTCTGTGCTTCCTTGTGGTCTGATGCTCAGCTCTGTAGGACCTGACTGGACTCCTGGTGACTTGTTGGTCTTGTTGCTGCAGTGTGGACGCAGGGTTAGAGTTGAGTCATCAGGATCCTCGGTCTTGGTCTTGGTCTTGGTCTATGTCAGTTTTATTATGTTTAGACCACCTGCTGACCCACTTCCCCCCCCCCCCTCCTCCCCACAGCTATGGCTGAAGATGTCTGTGGACTCTGATAAGTCCTGCGTTCTGCTGTCATCGCGAGACTCCAGGACGTCCTGCGTCTTCCAGAGCGCCGAAGAGAAGGATGACATCCCCGGGCTGGGAGAGGAGAGGTAACCCACTGATTTTGAAATCTCTTTCTAATATCTAAATTGATTTATGATGTTTTTAACCTTTTGTGATAATGTCTGTTTCGTTGTGGAATAATGAAAGACCTCTAGCTTTCTTTCTTTAAGTGATTAAGAAAGTAAAATAGCCTGAAAAGGGAAAAGAAAAATCGACATTTGGTGTCAGGGTTCACAGTTTTGCACATTTACACCTACATAGGGCTGCAACTAACGATTATTTTCATTGTCGATTAATCTGTCGATTATTTTCTCGATTAATCGATTAGTTGTTTGGTCTGTAAAATGTCAGAAAATGGTGAAAAATGTGGATCAGTGTTTCCCAAAGCCCAAGATGACGTCCTCAAATGTCTTGTTTTGTCCACAACCCAAAGATATTCAGTTTACTGTCATAGAGGAGTAAAGAAACCAGAAAATATTCACATTTAAGAAGCTGGAATCAGAGAATTTTGACTTATTTTTCTTAAAAAATTACTCAAACCAATTAATTGATTATCAAAATAGTTGGCGATTAATATAATGACAACTAATCGATTAATCAATTAATCGCTGCAGCTCTACACCTACAGTATGTCAGGAGAACTGGCATTAGGGTTATTGACAATATTGGCTTCTTATTAAATATCAGATATCGGCCGGATGGAGGTTCCTCCTGACCTCAGCTACATAAAAACAGTTTGTAAAACCTTTGCAAATTCTTCATTTAAAGGCAGTAATGTCTCCCAGAGTTTCTCCACCATTGAACAGGTGTGATGTCACTCTGCCTTAAAGAGCTGCTGACACTAAAAGAATTTAATCAGTCTGGTTTCAGTGGAGAGTTTTAGTGTCCCATGATGGTCTGAATGCTGTTTCAGAGGCTTTTCCACCCTGATGAGAAGAAAAAGTAATTTTTTGTGGGTGTGTGAACGTCTCTCTCTCCTTCCTCCTGCAGTGTTCTGGAGATGCTGAGCTACTCCAAGTTCTCGGACCTGGAGACATGGCTGTGCATGCCGTCCACGCTGCTGCCCCGGGCGCTGGAGTCCACCCGCACCTCCTCCTCCTCCTCTTCCTCTTCCTCCTCCTCCTCCCCCGCCGCCTCCAACCGCTCCTCCCACTCCCCCTCCGCCTCCTCCTGCTCCCCGGCCTCCAACTCTCGCCTCTCCACCTGCAGCGAGACCGTAGAGACGGACGCACCGCTCAGGTAACGACAAGCCACTGGTTATCATATTCATTCATAGACTTAAAGGAGAAGTCTGGTGATTTTGGACCTTCAGTGTATATATAATTTGTCTCTTACACACCTGTAGTACTTGGACCCACAGACAGTATTGGCTCCAGTTTTCGTCTTTCTGTTTATGTTTTGGGTAAAAAAGAGAATGAATTCTGGGTGGACAAATCTGATTCCAGTCTCTGTAACTTTAGCTAAGCATGCCCGACTTATCTGTCTCTTCTTCTTTGGTGTTCATAGCAGTTAAAGGATAAGTTTGGCGACCTATATAAAATGAGGCTCTTCATCCCTGTAGCACTTGGACCCACAGACAGTATTGTCTCCAGCTGTCAGTTGAAGCAGTGAGCTCCGCTGCCTCTTGCTGCAACAGTGAGTCCAAACTGTTTGTCAGAATATCTCCAGAAAAGCTGTTTGTGGCTCCACAGAGTCGAGAGGAAACATGAGACACACTTTCACTAATCAGGAAATCAAAAACTATTTTTCTCTGCCGCAGCACAGACCGCTGTGGGGTGAAAGGCGGTTCTTGGCGGAGTGATCTAGTTCTGGACGGTCGAGTCAGATCGTAAACAGTAGAGTTCAGTAGAAGATGATCCGCCGAGGGGAAACGGTCGGTGCCGCCGCTTTCTGGGCCGCGGAGAGAAATACTTGGCATAGAATCAGTCTGATCCCCTCTACTGAAGATGCCTGGAACTTGTTTGGTAATGATTTTAGTACCATTATCAATAAACACGCCCCCAGAAGGTCAATGAGAATTAAGACTAGTCTCAGTCCATGGATTAACGGTGATCTGGTTGAGCTTCTTCATCGCAAAAATGCCTCCTGGCGTAAGGCTCGACTCACAGTCTCCTACAGACTGGCTGACATTCAGAAAACTACAAAATAAATGCACCCAGACCATCCGAAAACTCAAAGCTGATTATTTTAAAGATCAGTTCTCCCATAGCATCTCAGATCCAAATAAGTTCTGGAGAACGGTCAGAGTTATGGAAGATAGGAACCCGTTCTCCCGGTTAAATAAAGGTTAAATAAAAAATAAATATGTCGGCTGCTCTCCGTATCGTTTTCACAGACGGCTTTCTGGAGATATTTTGACAAACCACGTCATTGATTAGGTCAATTCATGAACCTCCTTATTAGTGATTGCACAATCTGAACCAGTTCAGGCCGATTTTAGGCCTCCACTTATCATAACGCCCCAAATAAGGCAACCTGACCCAGTCTGCTCCCAGTTTATCATGAATTACAAGCATATTTCCAAGTTTTTGGAAAGCACAC
The DNA here is from genome assembly GCF_046629955.1 of Centroberyx affinis. Classification (NCBI taxonomy): domain Eukaryota; kingdom Metazoa; phylum Chordata; class Actinopteri; order Beryciformes; family Berycidae; genus Centroberyx; species Centroberyx affinis. The sequence goes on along the minus strand of NW_027279036.1, from coordinate 11,509 downwards.
ATAATGGTCTGGCAACTAGTGAGATGCACTTGAGTTTCGTGTTACAGTATGCTAATTTGGTTCTATTGTGTAACATTGAAGAGAGCACAGTCTGCAGTGCTAATGCAGGATAGAGTCATGGAGGGGAATTCTTCAGTGGCTACTGCAGCACATTTCCATGCCTGGCCTTAGGCACACAGCACACAGTTTGGTTGCTTCTTTGAATTATCGAAAATGATTGTTTTTGTTTACCAAATTGACATATCAAAGCACTCCAGACTTGGATTCCAGTAGAAGCTAATGTTTCTGATGGGCACCAGATGTCTTTTTAATGATGCTGGAGTGGAAAGATTTCAGCCTGGGTGAAGCAATTACCTAGAGTAGAGAACTGTTGAAAGCTTGGCCATTTCTCCAGCCCTCTCAGCCTTTTAGCACCACTCCTCCCTCATGCCAGCAGAAACATTGTTCCTCTGCCTCTGTTATTCCAGCTAATAAAGTATTTGTCTGGCACCATGGTGATGGCAGCTATGTAGAGCGAGATAAGCCAAGAGGCTGCAGGAGCCTGAGGGAAACAATCATGTTTACAGCTCTGAGGGAAATGTACTGCTAATTTAAGGAGATGGAGTCATTATGGCACGACCTTTAACAGCAGCCTATAAACCAGCAGTGTTGTTCAGCTGTAGCTGGGGGGGGGGTAAACTACCATCAGCCAGTTTTCACTGTCTGGTTGGTTTGTTGACCAACCAACCATCATGTGGACGTCCTTTTCTATCCTAAACATCTAGGTGGCTGGTAAAATATTTAGCTTTTTCAGTCAAGTTTTTACTGTCCCACAGCACAAAATGACCATAATATATCTGCTGGAGTTGATAGGGTTGTTGATCAATACCAGTGACTCGATGAACGATTACTTTGCCACATGCTGAAATTTCTGATTTCCAAATTTCACTTTGTGGTCCGTAAACTGTTTTAGCATTTCAGGTTCTTTATCAGATTTCTGAATTGTCCCGTTGCAACCAGAGCATCAAGCCTCAGGGTCTGTTGTGATTAATTCCAGTAGTTCAAATAGGGAAAGTGGCTGGTGGGTTTGGAGATGTACTAGCCGCTCTGGCTGATGGACACTCACCCTGCGTCTATATGCTGATTGATTGATTGATTTTGTTTGACAGATTGTAAAGTACACATAGGTTTGAAGGCCCTTAGGCCACAACTATACACATATAAAATTGTCGAGGGATTCAACACACAATAACGTCAAGAAGACTTATTTCCATTGTGGTCCTTGTTATCACATTCTGTACATCCAAAAAACAAATTTCCTACTTGGAAATTTCATTCAGAGTCAGATGATGAAGTTGGAAAGTAGGAGAAAATTTTGCTACCCGAGTTTATGACACAGAAACCTTTAAACTTCTCAACATGGTGGAAAAATGTGTTTTGTGTCAGTCAACATTGAGAATTAACTTTTATTAACATTTGTTTAAATTAAGTTTGTTAAATTAGCTTGTTAAGCTGCAGGACGTCCATGTTTGTTTATCGTCTGTCTTCTGGGTTTGATTTTCTGACAAAAAGCAGCCCCATATGTGCAAGTCCCAGATGTCGGACTTGCCCACCGGCACCTGAACGCAGCATCAGTCAGTTGTAGGGTAAAGAGGAAGGTTGCCTTTCATTCAGGACAAAAGCTTCTCTAACTGATCTCCCTCCACTGGATAAGCTGCGACATCCGAAGCACTTGACTCTTGATTCCCCTGATTCAGCTTTTGTCACACACACACACACACACACACACACACACACACACACACACACACACACACACATGCTGAGGTAACATAACACCACTATTGGGCATTGAACACTTGAGAGGGCCATTGCCTTCCAACTGTGGACCTCAGTGCCATAATGTGTAGCTTGGAGTGAGTGGATTCTGAAACCTTTCTACACACAGGTCGACTCCTGTCTTCCATCAGGTCCTCAAAAAAACACTCACACTGCCAGATCGGCTGCTGCGTTCGGATGCTGCTTTTAAGCACGATAGTAGCGGGGGCGTGGGCATCGTTCAGCATCGCCAATTGTACTAACATAGCCGATGGACCCAAGTCAGATGGGGCATGTTTTAGAGTCTGACTTGTTATGAGGTGGATTGTGAGGATCAGACATGTTGAGCTGGTCTGAGCTGCTGGACTTGGTCTTGCGGAGGAAAAAGAAGGGAAGTCGTCACGGCAGAGCGTCATGGCGGAGCCGCAGCTACACCGTCACAGAGGACAGGTACCAGGAGAACACAGTAACCAGCAGCAAGCAGATATATACAACATATACTGTATATACTGTATATATGTACTGTTTCTGAAAGTGCTGATGCTGTGAGATGGTGTGTGGGGTTAGAATGTAGGAGCCATGACACTAATATGTAGTACTGTGGATGCAGGACAGACCACAGTATGTACGCTGCAGATAGGCTACTGCTATTAGGGTGCCTGCTACTACTGCTACTACTGCTACTACTACTGGTACTACTACCAGTACTACTGAAACTACTGCTACGACTACTACTGCTACTACTACTGTTACTACTACTGCTACTACTACCAGTACTACTGAAACTACTGCTACTACTACTACTGCTACTACTACTGTTACTACCAGTACTACTGAAACTACTGCTACTACTACTACTGCTACTACTACCAGTACTACTGAAACTACTACTACTACTACTGTTACTACTACTGCTACTACTAGCAGTACTACTGAAACTACTGCTACTACTGCTACTACTACCAGTACTACTAAAACTACTGCTACTACTACCAGTACTACTGAAACTACTGCTACTACTACTACTGCTACTACTACCAGTACTACTAAAACTACTGCTACTACTACCAGTACTACTGCCACTACTACTGAAACTACTGCTACTACTACTGTTACTACTACCAGTACTACTGAAACTACTGCTACTACTACTACTGCTACTGTTACTACTACTGCTACTACTACTAGTACTACTGAAACTACTGCTACTACTACTACTGCTACTACTACCAGTACTACTGAAACTACTACTGCTACTACTACTGTTACTACTACTGCTACTACTACCAGTACTACTGAAACTACTGCTACTACTACTACTGCTACTACTACCAGTACTACTAAAACTACTGCTACTACTACCAGTACTACTGAAACTACTGCTACTACTACCAGTACTACTGAAACTACTGCTACTACTACTACTGCTACTACTACCAGTACTACTAAAACTACTGCTACTACTACCAGTACTACTACCAGTACTACTGAAACTACTGCTACTACCACTGTTACTACTACTGATACTACTACCAGTACTACTGAAACTACTGCTACTACCAGTACTACTAAAACTACTGCTAGTACTACTAAAACTACTGCTACTACTACCAGTACTACTAAAACTACTGCTACTACTACCAGTACTACTGAAACTACTGCTACTACTACTGTTACTACTACTGATACTACTACCAGTACTACTGAAACTACTGCTACTACTACTGTTACTACTACTGATACTACTACCAGTACTACTGAAACTACTACTACTGCTACTACTACTGTTGCTGAAACTGCTACTACTGCTACTACTACCAGTACTACTGAAACTACTACAACTACTACCAGTAGGTACTACTGAAACTACTACTACTACTACCAGTAGGTACTACTGAAACTACTACTACTGCTGCTACTGCTACTGCTACCAGTACTACTGAAACTACTGCTGCTACTACTACTACTGCTACTACTACTACTACTACCAATAACTTTATTTATATAGCACTGTTCAAAGCAAAGTTAGTGCCAAGTGCTTCATAGTGAAAAGTGCTAAAGGAATAAAGTTATTATCCTTGTTACATACGCATTTGCAAAAAAAAAACATCCTGCCATGTAATGGTTAGACTACAAGCTCTGATGTGTTACTTGGTAAACAGTAACTAGTTCTTTGAAAACACCCTGAAACTCTGATGGATTCTGGACAGTATGGAGGATGTGTAGGAATCCCATCATGCCTCACTGCGCTGTTTTAATTTCCTCCAAAGCAGAATTCTCGATAACGAAACGCTTCATGAATATTTTAGCTCATTCTGCTTCATGAACTTCACCTGCTGTGTGTGTGTGTGTGTGTGTGTGTGTGTGGGTGGGTTCACTGCTCTGTGCACACTGAAGCTGTGTGTGTGTGTGTGTGTGTGAGGCAGACCAAGTGTGTGTGTGTTATCACAGCGAAAGTATCATGTAAACACGAGGCCGTACTCTAACCTGTCGTTATGTAAATGAGCCTGAACTGAACTGAACCGGCTCGGCAGCTTTAGGAAACCCAAACATGAATCTTCTTCTCCTCCTGCCAGTCGGAGCGTTTGACTCCCGCTCCTCTGTGAGCCGGAGGTGAAGAGGTTTCTCCACCTGACAGGAGGGAAGTAAAGCTCTGATTGGATTAATTGATGCTTCTGTCTGTTCCCAGAAACCTGAGCGCTCCTTCATCTGCTGTGAAGAGTGTGTGATATGACATGAAAGAGGCCCCACTTTACTTTTAGTGCTAATTATGAAAATTATAGCTGCGACATTTGATCTTAATGTGATTAGCCTTTTTTTTTCACACTCGGTTTTATATTAAGAGCCAATGGATTATTTGACAGTCTGCATGGTAATGAGGGATTCTGGTTTCATACGGCCCACACTGTGAACAGGAATACAAAGGAAATTCAAAGACTTCTATTTCAAAAGGCTATACTGTAGATACATTTTATAAAAAAATTTATAAAAATAAATCTCTGTAAATGTGTTTTAATTTTGACAACTAAGGACTGAAATTACCTACTATCCTTTGAAAAGAACCATAGTTTTTTTTTTCATTTTTATTTATCTATCATTGTGTGAAGTAGTCATTTTTTAAATCTCATTTTGGAAGGAAACTCTTCTTTTTTTGTGCAGCAATCAATAGATGATCACATTATTATTATTATTAAATTATGTGGTACGTGTTCAAAAACGACATTTTCATAATTGAATATCTATATTGAACCGAGTGTAGTGAGAGTAAATTTCACATGTTGTGGTATTTATTCTGCAATAGCGCTGCAGACAGTTACTGAACATAACATATCACTGTTGCCACGTGAAAAACTTGTAACTCCAATTTAGGGATTTTCATATTTTACTGTAACTTCAGTTGAAGGATCACATGCTGCTCTGTGGGCTGAGAAAATTGTACAACTCTCTGGCTTTTGAAACCCTTTCAAACCACATCAGATGAACTGAAACATGCATGGTGCTGAAGCTGAAAACAAGGCAGCTTTTTTTTTTTATTTTTTAGTTCCTGAGAAGTTGACATTGTGGAGATAGAAGCAGATGGACGCTTTTATCCAAAGTGTCTAACAATAGCAGAAAACGCATACATTTTTAGCATGGGTGGTGAACCCAGTTAGAATTAAACCCTTAACCCACGCTGCGTTCATGTGCTGGTGGGAAAGTCCGACATCTGGGACTTCCAAGTTGGCTGCTAAACACACAGCCAGTCAGAAAATGAAACCAGGAAGACAAACATAAACAAACACAGACGTCCTGCAGCTTAACAAGCTGATATTTGATGAACTTCATTCAAACAAATGTTGGGTTAGTCTGGCTAAATACACACTTGAAATAAAGGTGCCTGTGTATGTGTTTTCTTACTGTTGACTGACACAAAACTTGTACTGACACAAAAACAAGTGGGACGACTACACTGACTCAACAACACTGAACTGATGTTTGAAGAACCTCCTGTTCTCCTGTTCCTCTCTTCAGGAAGGCAGAGAGGGAAGCCACGTTCCTCGCCCCTGCGCTGGGGAAGGAGACCCCATTTCTGGCCACACCCCTCCTCCCCATCCTCTCCTCCACGCCTGTTGCCATGGCAATGACCTCCGGCACCTCGTTAGGAGACTCCGTCCTGGGAGGCGGAGTCAGCGTGAGGAAACGGCGGCGGCTCGCTGCCAGTCCTGGAGGACTTCACTGGAGCGCTACAGGTAAGAACAGAGGCTCAGAAACCACAGCTGACATCTTGGAGGTCCAGTGGAGAATTGGCTGTTTGCTAATATAGGATAAATTTATAAAAAGCAGCTAGAAGCAGAGAGCAGCTTGTTGTGGTGTGGCTGTAGATCCATTCAGTAACGTTCTCAGTAAAAGTGAATAGTGTGATAAGGTGGATTTGTTTCCAAATGTAGGTTACTGTGACACAGTAAACTGTCTTGTCTTTAGCTCTAGTCTCTACTCCAAAACATGAAGAGTTGTAGCTTGAGAAGAGTCAGCTCAGTTAACCTGAACAAACTGTTAGCTAGCTAACTAGCCAGCAAACACTCTGATGTTCATGAAAATAACTGAAATAAACATGCGACTACTAGCCACTAACGTTACCCAGTAGCTATGTAGCATTGTCCATGTGACAGTGATAGTTAGCCAACTAGACATGATTAGCTAGCTATATAACTGACATTATCTAAACTCAACTTCTATCAGATGTATCGGCAATGAAATGATCAGTTGTCAGTCAATAACGGCACAGAAATAAAACTGTTCCATACTGTAGAGACCACTGAGTTGTAAGTTTAGAAACACAACCAGCTGTTCAGAGCCTCCAATATGGCCGCCAGAGGCAGGGTTATGTCACCTGAAAGGCCTCAGGGCAAACTCTAAATAATAACTTTTTCTATTGAGGAAAAGTGTCTAAATTGAAGTGATTTAGTTGATCCATTTCACAAAGTAAACAAATTGGAAAAGAATAATAACATGCTTTCAATTTTCTGACGTTCTTGTTGCTGTTCTCTCACTATAGTAATCAGGATCCCCATAGCAGCTAGGGAAATGTGGGTGAGGAAAGTGACTCCCCCCCCCCCCCCCCCCCATATCAACCACCGCTGAGGTGCCACTGAGCAAGGCACTGAACCCCCAACTGCTCCAATAGGGCTCCCAGCGTGAATGTATGTAACTGAATGAATGTGAATGAATGAATGAATGTGAAAAATTGGACTTTCTATGGATAAATAAAGTATAAATCTTTTTATTTTGAGGTCAGCACAGACCCAAACCGAACCAAACCAAACCATACCATGCCATACCATGCCAGACTGAGTAGAGCCAGTGTAGAAGTGGAACTACAGACTGCTGGACTCTCTGCTGGTTCAGTGTGAAGGAGCAGATGTGCTGCTATGTCCCAAATGTTGACGACACAAAGTGCTGCAGGCAACGAGAGGCACAAACACATGCATGTACACACACACACACACACACACACACACACACACACACACACACACACACACACACACACACACACACACACACACACACACACACACTGTTTATTCTGTACAAGGGTTTTGCTTCCTGTGTTAGTGTGACTGTCCTGTAGCTCCACCCTGCTGGAGAATGATAATGAGCTTCCTGATAGACAGATCTGTGACATCCTGTTTTTTTTTTTTTAATTTAGTCTCCATCTTTGTTGTTTGTTCCCAGAGATCACCTGTCAATCAAACAGTGTGGGGGGCGGAGCTTGGATTTGAAGTTTGAGTTTCTGTCACTTCCAGCCTGAATCACATCCCCCTTTTCCTTCTGTCTTCCCCCTCTATTTGCTCTGATGTTTCTCTGACTGAACCCATTAACACGCGTCTCATATCCGGATTGTGTTTGATTTGCGTGTGTTTCCTGTTTGGATTCAGTGCAATATGTTTGGAAACACACTCTGCACTTCCACTTTGTATTTAATGCGACCGAATGCATCTCTGACTATACTTGCAGAGTTTGTTTGAACAGTCAGATCTTCAGTGTGTCTTGGGTGAATTTGCATTCACTATTTGATTACAGTCCGGTCACCCAGGATGCAGTTAATGCCTGGAAATAGCCTGAAATTGAAGCTTATTATTCTGCTGTTGGACTCACTGCATGCTGCTCTGGTTAGAAGAGGTGATTTAGTTTAGTTGCACTGTACTATACAAACTGAGCAGGTGAGAAAGAAAAAAGAAACCCCAGAGCTTCAAAAACATCTCGACCCCAAAGAGAAAGAGAAAAAAAAACCCCAAAACAACTAAAAAAACTGCTTAAAACATTTTCTCCTTTTTCTCTCTGCACACACACACACTACCTGGATTAAGCATGTTTCAACTGATTTTATTCCTCTTACTTGTTCCTTATGCCGTTTTGTTGTTTTTGCACCATTCTCCTTGTTGAGTTTTGATATCCTTTATGTTTCTGTCACCTTGATCTTGTTATCTGTCTTTCTCTTTCGGGTCGAGATGTTTCTATAAAGCCTCTCAGGGTGTTTGTTGTCTTGCCTGCACACACTTTAATTTAGTTTTTCCAGTGTTTTTATGCTTTGGGCAACTAGACAATATCACAGAGCTTTGGGCACCATTCAGCTACACAGGATTTTATTTTGTTTTACCTGTTGTTCCAGACCCTTGCACTTCTTACTATTCTGCCCTAGAAAAACAAACGGTAGTAACTGCTTCTTGTGCGTTTTTTTTAAAAGTTAAAGGTGATGACTAGAGTTTAGATTTCATATCATTTAAAATGAATGCCATAAATGCTACTAAACATGACTTGAGGCAATAAATGCTGGAGTAATTTCTCTCAGTTTCATTGCTCTTTGGCTTTGGAGGGCAGTGGTGTTTTTTTTTTTTTTTTTATAATGTTGGCGATGTAGGAATTGAAGCTTATTCTGCAGTTTTCCATTGTATTTGTCTCTGGATGGGAGTGGAATAGATAGATAGATAGATAGATAGATAGATTTATTTGACAATCTTAAAATACACATAATACTGCTTCACCTGAAGACAGTTATCACATACACTTACAAACTGTTGAGGATTAAATTACACAATAAAGCCCACAGGCTTATTTCCATTGTGATCATCTAAAGGGTAAATCCTCTAAAGCAGTGGTTCTCAACGTGGGGTCCGGGGACCACCAGTGGTCCTTGAGGGGGTTCCAGGGGGTCCCCAGCAAATTGATGAATTGTTAAACTTCAGTATTATTTAATATACAAGAAGTTAACACAATTAGAGAATGTAGAAGAATGATTGTATTGATCATAGTTTCGCTGTTATCTCTCTACCTACAATGCAGATAGTCATAAATTTCTGGACAAAATCATATCAAACAATAAAAATATTCTCAGATTTGGGTCCGAGAGATAAAATCTCATCAAATGGGGGTCCCTGGCCCTAATGTGGACTAAATTAGGGTCCTTGATATGAAAAAGGTTGAGAATCACTGCTCTAAAGGGTAAATGCAGTGTGTTTTTAGAGAAGTCTGGCATTTGTCCACTAGAGGGAGCTGTAATGCAAGCTGTATGGACACAGGGAAAGAGAGGAAGGGGGGTTAGAAGAGGAGGTTAGACGTTAATAACTGCTGTTTTTTTAACTGTAGATGCTTGGATTTGCCCATTTATCAGTGAGATGGAAAGTGAACCCAGTGTTCCACACCATTTTGCTTTTGGGATGAAATTAGTTTTGGTAATGAAGACCAAACCTTCTTGCAAATGATCTCTGTGAATGATGCCACATACATTTGAGTGAAACCGTCTTCAGTCAGTCCAGGGAAGCGCTGCCTGCTGCTATTAAATCAGAAAAGATTGGTATGGGGGGGGGGGGGGGGGGCGGAATATATAAATGTCAGATTAATTTTCATCTGTCTGCCGCTGAACCGCGTTTCAATTAGTCTGCAGCGAGGATGAGGAAACATTTCACTCCTACTGGATGGATGTTGGATGAGGTCAGCTGTGTGGCGGTGCTGAATTAGCTCGGCTGGTGTGTCGCACGTGTTACAATTAAGATTTCAGCTCCGCTCTTCATCGGCCTGTCAGGGGAAAATGGTTTGCATGATTTGCCGAGGTTTAAAATAAAACCCACCGTCTGTCTGACGCTTCAACTGGGTTTCATCCCCGAGTCACACTGTGTGTTTCCTCAGGTCTGTTCACCAAAGTTTTTAGACTGACAGAGATTTTAACAACCAGTATTCATGGTGTAGAAGAATGGAAGAAAATCATGAAATAATGCCTCTCTGGAAAGATAATGTCTTTTCTGTTTGATTAATGTCAAGTCTCAAGTCTAAATGTAGAACAGCAAGTCAAGTCAGGACAAATCAAGAGTCCAGTATCAATTTAATATCTTAAAGAAAACTAAACTAGGACTTTTCAATGCAATATGGTTTTAATAGGATAAAAACTTGGTAAGAGCATCATGAGTTTGATTTCTATAATCAGTTTCAACTTCAATCATTCCATACAAATTCAGAAAATAGAATTTAAATTCAATCGTCTGCTGGAACAAATCTCATCACTTTCAATCTAAGTCATTTACACAAACACAAGATCTCAAGTCAAGACTTTTTTTCAAGTCATCAGAGTACAAGTCAGACAAGTCACCAGTCCCAAGTCACCAGTCCCAAGTCACCAGAACCAAGTCGAGTCAAGTCTCAAGTCTTCTCTTTATGCATCAAGTCAAGTCTCAAGCACAGAGAGTCTCAGTCCTCTAACAAGAGAACTGCGGTGCGGTTCATTAATCCAACCGACTACAGGAAACCACCCCGAAACGCAAGGGATTATGGGTAGAAGGAGACGGATGCAGGTTCTTCATGCTTGGAAAGCCTAGCAGAACAAAATGAAGTCTGGACTGATGCTCATATTCAGCTATTTCTTCATGTGTTCTTAACTGGTATGAACACCACAGAAGAAGAGACAGACAAGTCCATCATGTTATATAAAGTTACAGGAACTGGAGTCATGTTTGTTTTGATGACAGGCGACCAAAACTCTGTCCAATAAAAGAGCTACTTGTGAGTCATGTGACTTTTGTTTACAAGCCCTGGTTCTCTTCTAATTGGTCAGTTTGACCCTAAATGAACCAAATCAACTTTTCCACTCTGATTTGGGCCAAAGAAAATGAACTATAGGTGTGATCGCACCCTTTATACTTACATACTGCTTCCTTCAGATACTAATATTCTACTTCTAAAAGAGATTTTCCCCTAAATTTCTACTTATAAACCTTTTTATATACAACTTTTATAAAGTTGTGTTATGTTTAATGAGCGAATTCCTCATTGTACCGAACTTACTTAGCCAATAAAACTGATTCACACTTCTGGATTTCCTAATGGATATTGTCAGTTTATCCTCTAGATGACATTTATGTCCTAATGGCTCCATATCGCTTCATCACTCTCTGCCTCCTCCATCTCTCTCTCTCTCTCTCTCTCTCTCTCTCTCTCTCTCTCTCTCTCTCTCTCTCTCTCTCTCTCTTTTCCTTAATGGCTTCTCAGTGTGAGAGCAGTGCGTCTTATCTGATGCTCTGACAGTCTTTCAGTCTTCGTCTGGCTCTCCTTCACACCCTGCTGTCAGTCCGTCTGACAAGATAAAGTGTAGTCATTTTATCTTTTTATGAGCTTTTGAATTGGTGTGTGTGTGTTTCTCTGTCCGTGTACGAGTCAAGTCTGTTGAAATGTACTTACAAAG